>NW_027192198.1:731110-750175 GCF_041956535.1 Calcarisporiella thermophila
TTTCGTGTGCTCAAGATAGTTTAAGGAGATATTTGAAAAGAGATTGAAAATATAAAGAAACTAATAATACTCTTGTTACTTCTTGTCCTTACAACACTTAAGATCTAAAGACTATTTATACACTTAAATTACGTAAAGTAAGTCACAGAAAATATAATCCGAAGGCTGAACCAAAGTCTCGCTACGGAATATTAAATAGTAACAAACTATTGTCCGTGAAACCGCTTTTTTTTTTGATCAATCAATGGAAACTTTTATTAGGTTAATAGTTCCCAATATTACAAGAAGCAGACGTGAAAGAGCTTGACGCGAAGTAAGTTATCCACGTCATGTTGACGAGCATCGCTCATTGCGTCAGTAATAGTCGTTATTGTTGTGTTTATCGTGAAAGTCGTGTTTGTCGTGTTAGAGCCAAAGGGCAAGTGGACAGCAATCTCAAGAAGCGAGTGCTGGTGGGGATTGCGGGGTTCGAACCCGCGCCATTTCGATTATGGCACCTGAAGTGGACCACTGCACCACCTCTCCCCGTCCGTGAAACCGCTACTATTCGCCTATTTATCCTAGCTTACAGCATATCCCTTCTCTAGCACACGACAGTCGTCGTCACTTAGGGGAATTAGCTCAAATGGTAGAGCGCTCGCTTAGCATGCGAGAGGCACGGGGATCGATACCCCGATTCTCCACTCCATTTTTGTTTTGTCCTAGGGCTGTTTCTTATTTCCAAAGCACGCCTGAATACATCTTTTGACTAGCTGCGTCATATTTCTTAATTTGTAGTGTGCTCTTTCTCTCCAAAATTTTGGCAGCCACAGAATTTCAGATTATGTTCAATTTTCTTTAATTATCTTGCCAAGCTCACGATTTTCTATTGAATCTTTGAAAGAAAAAATGTCCACCAAGAATCCAAATTCCGACGATGAGCATAACGAGAATCATGAGCAGAAGAATCAAGACTATACCTCCTTTACCAACACTATACGTAAACGTATGCGTGATTTGATGAATCCTTCGCAGGATGAAGAGCGCTGGGACGAATATTGTTTGCAATGGTGTAAGCAACAGAGCGGTTCACGGCGATTAGGTGAGGATCCTGAATGCCGGATGATTTGTTTTCAGAGACAGAGAGAAGAAGATAAGTGGTGGCGTGGATACCGGGTTATTGCGCTAAAAGGAACCAAGACTTGCAATAGTCATATTGAGAGTGAGTATTTCACAAGATTATTGTATATAAAGTGATTTAATTATTGGCATGTTGTTATCAGATATGAGCCAAAGCATGGTAGATAATCAAGATGTAAAAGATTCGAGGTGGGTTTTTTCCTCCAATTATGCTCTTTATTCTAAATCTCTAACAAACATAATTCTAGTAGAATTGATAAAAACGAGGAAGCTGTGGTATACGAAATCGATATTGGGGAAAAGGTTGAGCAAGCTGGCGCTGAAAGTAATGAATTATTTGGTTTTCGTCTTACACTTTGGCTGTGCATTTACCTATATCACTTCTATTTCAGCAACCAAAGTGATCAAACGAACATTCACACCGGTATTTACTCTTCTTACTCGGTATACCAACTCCTTTACCGACGGAACACAATCGGCCTTTTTCGAGAGATTTGCCGAAACTGTAAAGCGAATGGACGCAGTGCATCTAGTGCACAATGGTGCTGGAAAACTATGGGGTGTGTGGAGTGGGCGGCGAGAAGGGGAGGATGAAAATAAAGAAACAAAAAAGCGTTCGACTGCAACTACCGAGAAAAATTTAAAGGAAAATGAAGATAAAGGGGATCCGAAAAGCACATAGCGTTGTTGATGTATGTTTTACTCCGTCTTGTTTTTTTATGTAAATTCTTTGTCAGCCATTCTATCGACACATGCTCAGTTTTAAGCAATATTTTTTTGCTTGTTATTATATTTTACTTTTATTTTTACAATTCTTCTGTAATTTATTTTGATTAAGGGAATGGAATATACAGAGTAGTGGAGATATTACGTTGAGATATATAGAGGCTTAAAAGACGAGGGAAGTTTAATTTTTTGGGCCCTTTTCCTTAGTGAAACCGAACCTACTCAATGAGTCATTTCCCTTGTCGGCAGGGCGTTTGCTCCTGCTCGCTCTTTTTGAATTAGACATGATTGCATCCTTCCTCCCTTCTTCTGTCGAGGAATTCTCCCCAACACTCGAGGTCCTGAGCAGTAGAGACGCAGGGCTGAATCCGCTCATATATGTTGACGACTCCCTATTGCTATCGAGCATCGATGAAGAATTCGAAGAGACTGATTTTTGTGATGATTCGACTCCTAGGTACGACCGATAGTCGCTCTCCTCGTCATCTTCTACTAGTATGGCTGCCTCCTGCGATAAACCATCCGATGTAACTGAGACCCTCAATAGGCTTGCCGCTGATCTGAATCCGTTAGCTGATGAGGGGAGATTGTTGGAAACAGTGTTCCGATGTAGGTGGTTGTGCTTGAGTCTCGAGTATGGTCCCATGCCATCTCTAAATTCGTCCATAGTTGTACGGGGCCGCTTCCAGGCTCCAAATCTGGGATTTTCACTTGTGCTACCGCCATACCGTTTCTCACTACTCTGACGTTTTTTAAACATGGCGTCTCCATAGGCACTGTACCAGTTCCCAGCGTACCGCGGCTGTAGACTCCAAAAATTATCAGAGTCATCCTCCCCATTGCTTGCATGTTTTCCGTCCTCGTCTGAATAGTTTAGATCATCCTCCGCAGGTTTATGGTACAGCAAATCCTTCCATGTCTTTTCTTCAAGTGGCTCGCTTTCACTTGGGACAGGTCGCCCGAGAAGTACAGCCAGCTGTCTTCTCATTTCCGTATCAAGTTCGGGCAACACGGTCGAGAAACTCGCTTGTGGTAAATCCCGAAGAAACGGTGATAACATGCGTTCGCCGTTGTAGCCACCGGTAGTGCGAAGCAGGGAATTGGTGCAATAGAGGAAACATTTTGCGCGAGTCATTCCGACATAGAGCAGACGCCTACCAAATATCCAAGTAAGAGCCATTTTATATATGGAGTTAAAAATACAAGCGAGATCGTGTTACCTTTCTTCGTTCTTCTCTGCAACTGAATTCTGGCTCCGCGTATGAGGGATTAATCCATCCTCACATCCGATAACAAATACGCATGGCCACTCCAACCCTTTCACATTTTTGTGTATCGAGCGCGTCATTACAAAAATTTAAATGTAATAAATTTAAATAACCTACCTTTTGACGCGTGGAGAGTCGCAATGGTAACGGCCTAAAAATATTCCAATTTAGGGTTTCCTTGAGGCTAGCAGCGGAATGAAAACATAAATTCTTACATTTTTCTGCCTTTCATCAGAATATTCTATATCTGATGCCAGTGATGCCGAAGTTAAAAAGGTCGAGAGAGGGCTAGTCGAAAATAGTAAGGATCAGATTGCGCAAAGTGAGCCAGTCCTTCTTTGTATAAAACCTACGAATCTACTGAATTTTCGATCGGCCCATTTTCAACCTCACCGGATGGGTCTCCACCTGTACTAGAGGTGCACTCAAAACGGGTGGCGAAACTGATCAATTCCAGTACATTTTCAACGCGTGCGTCCGCATCCTGGTAGTTTTTGCGCAAATGCTCCTCATAGCCCATCTTCTCGAGGATTAGATAGATCAACGCGGGAATACTCACATTCTGAATTTATTGCAAGCGATGGCAGCAATAAAAAAAAGGAAAAGGTTAGCAAGACTTCGAAATTATTGTTCCAAGATGTTCGCACCCACTTTATCAATCGCCTGTTTAAGTGTGACTATGGTTTTCAAGAAGTCTGTCAAGCCTTTTTTCGGTAATCGTTTAAATTCTGCAGTCGATTTTCCTGCGACAAGGTTTTTTACAACTTCAATCGGTGACAATTGGTGTTCAGTAGCGATTCGAAGGATCGCGTCTATCGTCTTTGGCCCAATCTCACGTTTTGGCACGTTAATTATTCGCTCAAATGCAAGTGTATCCCGGTCATTTTCCACGAGGCGCAAATACGCGATAATATCTTTAATTTCCATTCGATCGAAAAACTTGTATGCGCCAACCTAATTCGATTGTGTATTAGAGCATTTAGCATGAATAAAATAGCAGAGAAGAGTAAAAGAGAGGATCCAAATGCATACCACGTTGTATGGTATTCCAGAACCCTGTAATGCGGCTTCGACAGCACGCGTCAATACGTTCACTCTTACAAGCACCGCAAAATCTGAATAGTGAAGCATTTGTCGGGTTTCATGTGTGAGGCGAGCAATCTCCTGTGCAATAAGCTGGGCCTCCATCTCTTGATCTTGGGTCGTGCATACGCTTACCAACACGCCTCGCATGTTTGAAGTCCAAAGTCCTTTAGCGATTCGGTCGGTGTCTGAATTAGTTTCAAAGGAATGGGAGAGGGGGGGGGGGGCAGCCACAAAAGTGTGCAGCAGATTTAGACGCTACTAAGTCTTTTGGCAATAATATAGATAGCATTACCTTTGGATACCACATGGATCGCACATTCTAAAATCGACGCCGTAGACCTGTAATTCTGTTCCAGCCGAACTATTTCCGTACCACTAAAGTCTTTGCACATTTTCTTGAAATTAGCTACGTCTGCGCTCCGCCAGAGGTAGATGCTCTGATCTGGGTCTAGAAAGGGATAGAACTAATAAATAGGCGGCTTCACCAGGTTAAAACGAAAGCAAATATGTAACCTCCAACAACAGTAAGACATTTGCTTGCTTTTGCAAATAGTTTAACAAGTTCATACTGTATACTGTTGGTATCTTGAAACTGATAGTTGGGAAAGATTTTAGCAGTCGTATCAGAAACCCCGGGAACAACACCAATATATAATACCTCGTCAACTAATACGTGTTCTACTCCTTTTAAAATGTTTTTTTCCGTCCTAAATAATTTAAGGGCAAAGACAAGGAGGTCATCAAAATCCTGTTTACTCAAAGTATTGTTAACGACAAAGGTGCGATAGCAAATGAATACTCAATTGCATACCAAACTATTATTTTCTCTCAGCTTTGATTCATAAGCTTTATACACACATGCGACATCGGATTTGAAGGGGTATTTTTCCTTAATGGCTTCAGGACTCATATTATTGCACTTGGCTTTTGAGATTTCCGACATGTACACCTCTAAAATATAAGGACGTTTGAGTGACAGAGCCATAAGCACCAAGTGAGCACTCTGCTTACCAACTTTTCTCTCGAATATATTCAACTCTTTTAAAATCTTCTTCAGGATATTTTTACTATAAAGGAGCACAAAAAATCCGATTAATAAGTTGATTGTAAAATAACAAATAAAGAGAGCAGCGGACCTTTCAGAAGCATCAGCAATCACGAAATTAGAATTCAACTTGATATAGCCACCATGCTTTCTAAGATATCTAGCACAAATGGAGTGAAATGTGCCCATCACGACATAATCTGTGATTTCTTGTCCAAGAAGCTTATCGCTGCTCAAGCGCGAGCGCATCTCACTCGCTGCTTTATTAGTAAAGGTGACAACCACAACATTGCATGGGTTAAGTCCCTGCTTCTCGATGAGCCACGCGACGCGAGATGTAAGAACTATACCACAAAAATCATAATATTAAATATATCGCGATTATTATATGGATCCACTTAGGTTTAATCGTAAGGCATCACCTTTTGTCTTCCCTAAAAAAGGTTCAATCAAAAATTATGGAATAGGAATATAATATTGTTATTAAATTGGCCCAATTGAATGCTCAACCCTGAGAACATCCAAGAACTCTTCAGCTTGAATACCTGAGCCTGGACCAGCTAAGACTTGTAACGATTTGGCTGTGTTAGTTACAGCTGTGAGCTGTGCAGGATTCAGCTCGGTCAAGTAGGCGTCTTTTATATTTCTGGTATCGACAGAATTACTTGTCATTGTAAAAAGGGAACATTCACACTATAATTATAGTAACTTATTTAATTTTTTGAATTTCGCGACGAATTTAAGGGTGCTTTTTAATTTGGGACTGTTCATCAAGTTGGGGTGTAAAAAACTTTGAATTGGCGCAGTAAATCACTAGTTGAATATTAGTTGATAGTCGAACACCTATTTTAAAGTGCGAATAGAAATGAACTAAAAGCAATTTATATCATGAATGGGCTCATAGGACTAACTGACGATTATTTAAAAGGACGAGGAATATATATTTTGCAAAATAATATATCTTGTCTAACAAGAATGTTAGTGTATTTCAGAATTATCGTCTGATAACGAACAGCAGAAAATTAAATTTCGAATAGTAAGATACCATAAAAGATTATAACGAGCCCCACTAGATTTGAGCTCACAAAACACTCTTAATTAAGATAGCTTATTACTATGAATCAACATACAGTACTCTTTATTTGAATAATGCTCTAAGATAGAGCTAAAGCTTAGATATTCTCATCATGTTTGCCAGATAGAAAAATCTAGAGCCAGTTGAGATATATATTTTATTTCCTTTCGATATTCCAGAATTTCCCAGATCTAGAGATAGTAGTGCCAGAGTGGCTGGAAGCAAGTAGTGGCATTGGTGGTCGCATATGAGCTTCGCAAGATTAATACCAATTCAAGGTTAATAAATGTAAAACCTATTCGTGCGATGTAACAATCGACGGAATTTGGGGATGGATCAGGGTAAAAAATATTATAGCTCTCAACACGAGCAAGCATGTAATTAGGATGGAATGTGAGTGGGGTTGCGCACACTTTTCTTCTTAAGAAAGAGCTTCCGTATTCTCACGAGTTTCCCTCCCTTATTCGTTATTCCAGCTGCATTTTTTGATTGCAAAGATAGCACCTGATCCCTGGATTCTCTTGGAAAGTTATCGTAAAGAAGCTGTTACTTCTTGCAAAATGGACGCGTAAGATCTCGCTCCCTTTTTTGCTTCACTTAACTTTCGATGAAGAGGGGAGCTTAGTTCTATACGCCACCCAACACGGCAATAAACTTTAAATTCTCGTGTGACGTAGTATAAATAAATTGGATTCCTGGTAAATAGGGAATAAATCTTTACGCCACTTGCAAGTATATTAACAGGGACTTGTAGAGCGGCAAAGCTATGTTTCTAGCGCGCTTCACAAGAGATGGCAATTAATAGGTTTTCATCTGACCATTTCTTGTTCTATTGGTCCAGCACAGTGTCTGCCAAAATGAATGAAACCCTCCACAACTTGCCCAACGTTCGAGGCTTCTCCCATGAAGGACAACTTGTATATCTATTTTTAACAGTGTTGAAAAGCAGAAAACGCGCGCAGGCAGCATCCACCAAAACAACTTAACCTCTCATTTGTGCCACGGCTGTTGTTGCCCTAGTGAGAGTAACGGAATCAAAATTGAAACTTGTTTCCATGCCAGCTATTGTGAGAAAACTCGCACGGGTTGTGCCATTTTAGTAATCGTGTTCATTAACATTAAAGATTGGCCTAAAGACCAAGGAAACAGAGCATGGAATGCTGTGGTGGAGAAACCATGTATCCATATGCTGTGGTTATGGAAAAGAAACATACTTTTAAGCCCAGTTTTTGGACTAATGATAATACATTATAAAAGGAGATAGAGAATAGATTTTATGGAGTATCTCATTCTGTCAATTATATTCGCACTTTTTCTTGAAATCCAGAGACTTTTATCCTATTCTGCGCTTTTCTGAAAAGAAACATGAAGGGTTCCACCATTCTCATTACTCTTACCTTTGCTTTTAATCTGATCACTACTTCGCAGGCAGCTTTGGTCAATTTCGAAGATAAGGCTGTATCCATCAAACATGATCAGCCAGTTGCCCGTGGCTTTCATAGTGATGGGATAAGTATTATCGGGGTAAAAGAAGATGGGAAAGAAATCCTAAAGCGAACAGAAAGCATTGAAGAGAGAATGAGGAAGGAAGCAGAGAGGAGACGAGTGGAGGCAGACAAGAGGAGAAAAGAAATCCATCAACAGAATGAGGCTGCCGCTGAAAGGATGAGGCAGGAGGCAGAGAGGAGAAGAATGGAAGCGGAAAGGCGGCGAAAAGAGATATATCAGCAGAACGAGGCCGCTGCTGAAAGGGCGAGGCATGAGGCAGAGAGGAGGAGAATGGAGGCGGAGAAGAGACGAAAAGAAATTCACCAACAGAATGAAGCTGCCGCTGAGAGGATAAGGCAGGAAGCAGAGAGGAGAAGAATAGAAGCGGAAAGGCGACGAAAAGAGATACACCAGCAGAACGAAGCTGCCGCTGAAAGGGCAAGGCATGAGGCAGAGAGGAGGAGAATGGAGGCGGAGAAGAGACGAAAAGAAATTCACCAACAGAATGAGGCTGCCGCTGAGAGGATAAGGCAGGAGGCAGAGAGGAGAAGAATGGAAGCAGAAAGGCGGCGAAAAGAGATACACCAGCAGAACGAAGCTGCCGCTGAAAGGGCAAGGCATGAGGCAGAGAGGAGGAGAATGGAGGCGGAGAAGAGACGAAAAGAAATTCACCAACAGAACGAAGCCGCGGCTGAAAGGATGAGGCAAGAGGCAGAGAGGAAGAGAGTGGAGGCAGAGAAGCGAAAAAAAGGAAGTTATCATAAAATATAGGATGAAACGCTAAAGAGAGAAAAGAGGGTAAAATGAGATAAAATCATATAGGAATAGCAAAGAATTTGTTATTCCTGAATTTTTATTAGCTATAATATCTCGTCCTCCCTTTTTTTTTGACAAAGATATAAAATACTTCTAGTTATTAGTTATTTAGTTTAAAAAGTAGTGTGAGGTTGGTTATTTAAGTATTCTTAGTAATACAGTTTTACTGTGTATCCGTTCTTTGCCTAATTCTATACATGTTTATCGTCTCACATCTTTTGATTAATTGAATTATTTAGAGAATACTGAAAATATCTTATCACTATCTTTAATAAAGTTACAATATGTTATACGCAGTAAATAAGACTCAATTTACTCGTCCTCCTCCAACCATTCCTCCTCTATATCTTCATCTTGCGAATTCTCCTAATCTTTAATCATCACTATAATCATTTTTTAATTGGTGGATTAAACTTGGTAGAAAATCTAGAGTTGGATTATTTTATTTCTCCTGCAGCAGCAATCACCACAGGAATAAGTGGCTTCTTTTTGAAATTGGTCCTGGTTCTCTCGATTGCCTGCACAACATCCATACCTGAGAAGTGGAATTTAATGAGCAAGAGAGTGTTAGAAGAAGCATCTGATATGACTAGATTAAATTCATTACCGCTGAGTACTTTTCCAAATACTACGTGTTTCCCATCAAGAAATGGAGTGCTCACGGTCGTAATAAAAAATTGCGAGCCATTGGTGTCTGGACCGGCATTTGCCATGGAAACAGTGCCTGGCTCGATGTGTAAAAGATCGAAGTTCTCGTCAGGAAAGGTCTCGCCATAGATGGACCATCCTCCTGTGCCATCCCCTTTTGAAAAATCACCTCCTTGTATCATGAAATTTTTAATAACCCGATGGAACGTGGAGCCTTTATAGCCATATCCTTTCTAGCATGGTATGTTTTTTTTTTAAAAAAAAAATATAAAGACGCATTATTAGCATCTAGCATATGAAAACTGCTACATTAGAGTCACCTCATAAGTAGACAAAGCTCGAAAATTTTCCACTAATATAAGTAAATTGTGTCATAGAATCTTGTTAATAATTCTGTTCTTCTCAATAAAGATTTTTTAAAAGCGCTAAAATATATCTACCTGTCTTTGGAACGGCCTTGCCATAAAGTCCAATGATAATGCGGCCCAGGTATCTATTTCCTTGGTTGATATCAAAATAGACTAGCATTTCATACAATATGAATAATAAATATATAAAAAAATAAAAGAATATGGATGTTCGCGTACCTCTATGGGTGATAGTAGTGTCTTTTGATGCAAGCACAGTGTTAAGAGCTGAGAGCAGGAAAATAAATATAAGTGCTACTGGAAATTCCATAAAGTGCATACTTGGAGAACAGATAAATAGTAAGTAAATAGGAGAGTGAAAAAATAAATAATCAAATTGAATAGCATGGGCAAGGGTTTGCAATGTTGGTTCTGTTTACATGGGTTGGTAGTAGTTCATAAATGTTATTTAATAAAGTATTTGTCTAAGCCTTATTTTATATTTGCAAATAATCGATATGAGAGCGGGTTATTGCTTCACTTAGAAAGAAAGTAACCTAATATTTTAAGAGTATATATAGATTGCTG
This sequence comes from Calcarisporiella thermophila, assembly GCF_041956535.1. Classification (NCBI taxonomy): domain Eukaryota; kingdom Fungi; phylum Calcarisporiellomycota; class Calcarisporiellomycetes; order Calcarisporiellales; family Calcarisporiellaceae; genus Calcarisporiella; species Calcarisporiella thermophila. Next base: position 741,317 of record NW_027192198.1, read on the forward strand.
GTTAAAAGTCGTATAAATTGAAAAAATGAGATCATAAATATCACATCGGGGGTGTTCACACTGCCCGCTTATTCGGATTACTAATTTAAAAATTAAGCGAAATTCTGCATTTTAATTGGCCAACTTAGTAAAACAGAATCAGCAAAAAATTCAAAATAATCACTAAAAAACACCTCTCGAGTCAGTATTTCGGCTTGAGTGTATAGTAATCCCAACACGTTTCACAAGTTGAACTATAGAACTAGAGAGCACCAAAATTCTAGTGTGAATGGCCCTCGAGAAGAGAAAAATATTAGTGATACATGGTTGGTTGTGAATACTAAATATTCACAATAAGAAGATAATCAAAAAAGCAAGCGTGAACGCGCCCTTTATTTGAATGTTAGATGCCCAAATTAACCAATAGCCAGTTGTTGTAATATTTTCCTGTTTCTTCAAAGAAAATATTAAACTAATAAAAGATCTAATGTTACCATGATGGTGAGTAGTAAAAATACATCACTAGCTTTCGTAAAAAGTAAATGAAGCTGGCAATAGCAACATATATATATATCAATGATACAAAATTCAATGCAATGGCAAATTTGATTACTTTATCTAATGGGTTCAACGACGATTGATATTTCAGAGCAAATAAGAATGACGTGAAGTCACGTTTCCCTCACTGAGTGTCAGATCGTAACAATTAGGAGATAGTGAAAATTCAACTGCTTGAAGCCATGGTGCAGGATTTGAAATGGTGCTGAAATTCGCTGTGCCATAATCTAGAGGTCCTGAGAGAACTTGTATAGGATCTACTGCATTAGTAAATAATATTTGTTCTAACAAACTCGGATATGATAGCATCGAAGAACAAGGGGACCTGACAAACGTGGATAGCGAGGCTTGGCTTGGATTTGAGCAGATAACTTCAGCGCTAGAATTAAAGAAAGTTCGATTGAGTGAGATATGGTATTCATTGGAACAAAGCTCTGGATTTATGTCTGAAGCGTATTGTGATCTTTCGGGAGTACAATTAATGGTGAGCGAGCCAGATGAAGGTGTGTGTGATGCGGCCGGCGAATGTAATAAAACCGCATGCATCATCAATTCTTGTGGCGATACATCGCTAGTAGAATTTACATTCATCAATGATCCAAAACTAACTCGTAGTGCTGGGACTAATTCCATTGTACTTTCGTTGCTCCCCTCTACTCCAATGGGGGGTAAATATTTCGCACTATTTTCATATTGTGACTGTATATCTTTTACTGCCCGAACAATGAATCGTTGTTAGTAATATATTTGCTCGTAAGCATTCTTTGTGTTCTATGCAAATTATGGATTGCCTCTTCGCGCCTATCCAAAACTTTGGACCCCACAATCATTGCGAAAATGCAAGCGCTCGTGTTTAATCCAAAGATTATGATCGGGTGTAGCGGTAAATTCTCCTGATTTGGAAGGATTAGCTCTGAGATGCTTACGACCATTTCGGCGGAATCTAAACATTCTGAAAAAGTTTCGACGGTGATAAATGGTGTCTTCATTTTATCGTTAAAAAAAAACGAGTGAATTTTAAGGATGTGAAGAAATAGTAATATTTCCAAAGTATTCGCTGGATTCAGATCTACTGGAATTTCGTGCATCATCTTATTAATTTCTTCTGAGATTCTCGGCGGGTCTTCTTGTGAATGTGTGGAAGCATGGTCAGTCAACCTGATGCCGTTATGGTCAATTATATAAAAGGGGTTTGATGTTGTTAGCATATCCCACTGCCAGATATTGGGCACCTTAACACTGAGATAAGTGCAGGTATAAATGAGCGAATGAGACGAATGTGCTCCTCTTGGTACAGAAAATACCCATTATCTCTATCCAGCTTGAAGAGTGTGGATTCGTGTTCGCTTTTGACGGGAAGTTTTATAGAAGCATTCATTAAATGTTCATAGAAGCCAAAATCAATTTGAAATGTAGCATATGTAATTGCTATGCGTAATGCCCACCAAATATTATTGCGCAGCTCCCGTTCGACAGGATCAATTTGCAAATCGAATTGATCCGAGTCTTGTTCTCGAATCCGTAGATCCCTGGACATCCTCAGTGCAATAGTGATCAATGGAGATGATTGTTGAAAATTTCCAGATGACGCCTAGTAACAGCTCAGAATATAGAGACCCTGCAATTTTGTGAGAGAGGGTTGGTACGGCTCGTGTTCTAACAACCACATCGCATAATCTATAAATATCAACCCTTTTCCCGTGGCTTTGCGGTCAGAATCCAACCTTAATACCTTTCCGAAAACTAGTGCGTACAGAAAGGGATCGATTCGATTTTCCACATAGTTCTTGATCATGATACTACGATTGAGGATCAGGGGAAATGCGTATCTCGTGAACCACGCGTTGATGAATTTTATTGCTGTAAAGGAGTTGACCGATTTGAGAGGATCTCTATATTTGAAGACGACTCTCTTATTTTTGCTATTCTCCAACTTATTAGGGATAGGAATTATATCAGACCAATGGATTTTCTCATCCAGAGACAATGCGCTCATCTTTTTTACGAGAATGCCAAGCAAATTGTTGCAAAGGGCATAGGTAGCAGGCGAATGTTTGTAATTGAGTCTTTCAGACCATCTCGTTCTCCATATAGGTTGATAAGCCGAAATGGAAGTATACGACGGCTAATTAAATGAAGGACATAATGTGATTAAAGGAAGGATAGCGTTTGAAAATGGCAGCTTCAACTTACATTCATGCTAATACAGAATCGATCAACCTCCAATGCATGATTTTGGACTATTGTCTCGTAATCGCCATACAATAAAAAGATGTTTTCATGTTGCAGAAATTTATTGCGGGGACGGCCTCTACGAACAGGCGTATTTGTGTACACGCAAACTACTTCATCTGCTTTACAGCGCAAACAACCACTAGGATCACCGTTGCATTTTAGCTTTTTCAGATGACACCTAGAGCATGCCTTTCGGACTCGAGGATGTTTTAGTTTGAAGGTGATTTCTTTAGAAGACAAGGCATTCATAAGAGAGAGTATTATATCCTATGTCGATTTGATTTAGGTTGGAAAGGAGAAATTTGTAAAAAAAATTAATACAAATTAGCTAAACGTCAACCATCATGAAGCATTAAATATTCTTGAACGTTGTTCCAAACGAACGACATTTTACATCCATATATAAGCGACGTGTCAGTTTGTTCGAATCAATTACGGGTTATTTGGCTTTAAATGGTTCGATCTAGGTTTTCGGCGTACTATCAAAAATTTTTAAGCGGACAATTTTATTTCCGCTTTAACAATTATTGATAATCGATAATATTGTGATTACTTCTTGCCTCGCAAGGGCATTTTTTATTTTAAAGACTTATGTGAAGCTATTTATAAGAGATATATTTCATCTTGTTCCTCCTTGTATTTTTGATTGATATAATCGTTAATGTTGTAGACTATTTTTTAAAATATATTTATATTTATCATATCGTACGGATGGGGTTAGCTAATATAGGTTTGCAAATACCTGAGCATAAATTATCTTAGTGACCGTAATTGTTTCCAGCTATTATAACCATATACAACATGTCTACTTGGAGCGCATTCGAATTTTCGTACTGTCTTTTGGATTCATTCAACGAAAGTTTTACTGAACTCCAAATATTAAAAGGAATTAATGCTCAGCGTATCTGGAAGTCGGATATATCAAATAATTTTCGTAGCTATCTTGAATAGCGGGTTGGTGTAATTAATGTAACTAATGCATACTAATGGGATTAACCCAAGATTATCATGGTGGTGCTTAACGAGCAGGTGAGCATGGGCCACAAATTGGAAATGAGTGTATCCTTCTTCCTCTACATAAGAACTCTTGGAAGTACTCTTTTTTATCACTTATGGACGCAGACCACCATTTAGATCTCACGAATTTTTTGCAAATCGAGTCCTAGTTTTTCAACGAGTGCTATCGATAAAGGGAGGGATTAGAAAGGAGATTTTTATTGTCATTAGCGAGACTTCATTGTATGAGAAGGCTCTTAATTAAGTACAATAGCTACATTAATGAAGGAATCGAATGAAAGAAAGGTTAAGAGTTAAGGAAGAATATGAATTCGGGGTGGTATGGTGGACACAACGTTATATTTAACTCAAATTGGAAAAAGTGTGGCAAACCTCATCTAACTGTGGGTATCAGAGTAAGGTTGATAAACGAGATGAAAGGTGAAAGGGGAGAAGAGTTAAGGAGAAGTAGAAGTAAATGTTGCTGCATCATTCCAGTACCAGTGCCACTCTAATAACACTTTCTTCAACCATTTGAACCACCTGCTTCAAAACTGTTCCATTTGTCGCTTTCTTCGTTCTATTGTTAATTCGGCTCCTATAACCCCTCAATATCCAGTTTGGCACGGTTGATGATAGTCTCAATTGAAGACAGAGGCAATACTAGAGCAAGAGCCAGACACGACAGGACGGAGAGTTTGGAAAAGACAGAAAATACTGATAGAGAACATAGACGCGACAAGCAAGGCACAGAATTATTAGAGAATCCAAGCACGTTTTTTTGTGCTGGTGGGAGTTACGGGATTCGAAACCCGCACCATCTCGATGGTACCGAAGAGCGGTTACCACTAAGCTACTCCACCCCCTATCCCGGAGGGAGTGGAAATGATTTTTTTTTTGATCAATCAACGGAGTCTTTAATTAGTTTCTGTAGCTTACAAGAGTTTAATGATTACAATGAAAAAAGAAAGGGGGAATAAAGGGGTGGGGCTATATTTAGGTGGCAAGGTGGAAGTTAGATTTTGACAATTTATGTTAGCCCAGAAAGGGAGAGAAGAGAGGAAGGCAAAGAAACGCAAGGGGGTAAGAACATAGAGAAGGTGATAAACGTGGAGTAAGGGAATAAAGGGTAGATTAGATGTATATAGTGATCGGGTATTTGGTGAAAGATATGAAGTAAAGAGGAGGAGAGGAGGTAAAGAGTGGATAGGGAGAGAGGAAGGGTTGCTTCGTCACTCCAGTTTTAGTTTTGCTCTATCCTAACTTTCTATTACCGCTCCCTGACTGCACCACCTTCTTCGGAATAACTCTATCTCTCATCTTATTCGTGCCTTTATCAGTTCACCTCCCATAGCCTCCTCGATGTCCATTTTGGCACGGAGGATGATTGTCTCGGGTGATGCTCGAGTGCATTCGAAATGGTAGGCAATTCGGTCCCGATGAATTTGCCATAATACCGAATCAAAGACGATTTGAGCCGCGTGTTTTATGTCCTCGGGGCTTCTGGTAGGTCGCCAAGTACGAGATTTCTGGGATCCAGCACCTGAGTGTTTAGGGGACCTGAGATGGTGTGGATACACCTCTCCGCCCAATGCCACACTGACGTGAGTTCGGGGCATTCGAAGAAGGTGTGACGGATGGGGTCCTCGGAGCGTTACAGCGGGTATATTTCGTGTCATGGCCGGACGGGATCCGGTGCTTTCCACCAAAGATGGCCGTAATCCTTCGTGTCATGGCCGGGGCTTTCGAGAAATTTTCGAAAAAAAGGAATTATATCCTATTCCTAAAAAAGGAAATCAAGATCGGGGAATTAGCTCAAATGGTAGAGCGCTCGCTTAGCATGCGAGAGGCACGGGGATCGATACCCCGATTCTCCATTTTTATTTTCATGGATGTCATTTTAGAGTTTCAGGTAGTCTGATGGGCTTTTAATTCTAAAAAACGGCTTAATATATACATTATTTATATTTTCAATGATAGTGACATCAAAGATATATGTGATAATGAAATGAGTATATTATAATTCTGTATCATGTGAATGATGGTAAAGATAAGTATAAGGATACCATGACGTAACAAATGAATTAAAATTTCAAAAATGAAAAAAAAAGAGCAGAGGAAAAAGAGGAAAAAAGGAGATTATTGTATCCTATCAAGGTCAGCGACTCTCGAACAGTTTCTTATGATAGAAGGAAGTGAAGTTAGGATATATTTATAATACAATTATACTCTAATTTCACCACCTACGAAACTAGTTACTTCTTGTTCACTTCTTCTAACAAAGACTAAGATATGAAGGCTATATATACACTTAAAATAGCTAAGTTACGTAAAGCAAGACACAGAAAATATAATCCGAAGGCTGAACCAAAGTCTTGCTACGGAATATTAAATTGTAACAAACCAATGTTCGAAAAACGGCTACTATTTGCATATTTACCCTAACTTACAACATATCCCTTCTCTAGCACACGACACAGTTGAAGAGAGTGGAGCGGGGAGACTCGATCATGGAATATATTACAAGTTCCAGGGATATTCACGTCGACTTCGTTTGTCGGAGGACGAGGTAGTCTATCGGTTTATCGATGGTCTAAAGCTTCATTGTCACATTGCAGTTCGGCTAAGATATCCCGAAACTTTGGAGGAGATAGTGGCAATTGCATCCAGGCATGAGACGGCTACAGCGCCAATCCATATATCAGCTCTTCGGGGAACGGCATCCAGGAAGGGATATGATAATGTTAGTGAGGATCCAATGGATCTGTCGACAATTAATGACAACAAGAAAAGCGGAAAACTCGAATAGTGAGCCGGCTAGTTGCCAGGAATTGGCAAGGGAAAAAGCCAAAGATTTCTCTGATAATCATTTTATTCTTTAAGATATGGTGTGATAGATACTTTTGTGGGGTGATCAGTATACTTAATATCATACGATTAACATATTTATCCAGAATCACCTTATATTCATATATATTACATACTTGTGATACATTATCTTTAGTATAAAAAGGAGAATACCTTTAACTAGAATAAAGTGTGCTATTTTGGTATTGAGATAGAACCGGATTACTTTACAATCCACTTTGTGTCGTTTATTAGTCTTCTGAAGTGTTTAAGGAAGGACAATCAAGAGCCTAGGGATAACTAGAGGATTGTCGAGATATACCTTATTAGACATATATTCGACGCAACAAATTGTTACGGGCGAAAGAAGATTTGTGTGGAGGGGTGTCCGGATCTTGATAAAATAAGAAAATTTATCTTTATAGTTCAGAGAATCGGTATAGAACATTGAAATAAACCGAGGGGTTTAAATAAGTCAAGAAAAGCTATACGTAAAATTAAGAGAAATAACGAAATCGAGAGCATATTAAGGTTGTCGAAATCCTTGTTATACATGTCGTGCTATCACGCTATTTTCGTCATGATACTCGCGAATATTGCACCTTCAGCTTACGCTACACTCGTGCTACACTCTCGATTTTTTTTTGTTTCTCTAAGGACGCGGGAACTTGCGTCCTGTGGTTTATTTAATATATGTTACGAATGTGAGATGTGCTTCCAAACAAGTATTAGAAAAACATGGGATATAATTTAAAGAGTTCCATGCTTGGCAATGTCGGGTTAAGTGTTCTTTGCTTCCTCGAAGTCGAAGGCTACTTCTTGGGTGTCATTGATCTGGATTAGCGAGCTCTTTCCCCATTTTTGCTTGAACCCTTCTTCGTCTTTTTTCCTCTGTGCCTGTATCCATTGTCCTTTGATTGCTATGAGAAGATCTGATAAAAAGATACACTTGAATGCGATGTCCTCGTGTTCTTGGTTGTCCATTACAATTGCAATCCTGGTCTTATGTATACTCCACACCATGATGTCGTGTAACAACATGGAGACTTGTTGAACTTTGCCCCGCGTCTCCTCGTGGAATCCAAAGAGTTTCTAGTACTTATGCATGCTTGTCCAGGGCTTATCGAGGATCTTTTGATGGAGCCTGTTAAACCACCTCCACAGATCTCCAATTCTCGCACATTCAAAGAAGGATTGTTCTATCGTCTCTGTCTCTTCTCGTCGGCATCTCTTGCAGTTGGGGCTAGAGTGGTCGAAGTGTTGGGCAATTCTTGCTGTTATTAACTTATGTTGAAGGAGATGCCATCGAAGGACCTTTTGCTTTGGTTCGCTTGGGCGTCTTGGCCAGCTCTTCCAGGCTCTTCTCCGCGCTCCTTCATCTGAGGCAATGTGCGCCCATTCTCTAGTTACCGCAACTGGATCTGGTGATATCTGGTATAATCTGCCGAACTTGATAGAGTAGAGCTTGATATTGACACCTGCTATTTTCAAGTTCTGGGTGGGGTGCTACACTCTCAAGTTTTTTTTTTTTGAGATTAAAGGATCTTTTATTGAAAAGTCCCCTATAAAGTTAAATGAAAGGATTTGCACGCTATTTCTAACGCTCAACCATTGCTTACATGTATTTCTTCTGACAAGTCACTATATTAAACGTATTTCTTTTTTTTCCTGAGGACGATCAATATCAAATTATTAAGAACGAAGTAGCTTATAGCTCGATTTTTAGAGTATGTCCCGGACCCATCTCTAGTACAGGTGCCGTCGCCGGGAATCGAACCCAGCACACATTGGTTAAGCCCCGGGACTCTTAACTACTGTGCCATCCAGGGACGGCGGTGCTACACTCTCGAGTGACTTGGTTACTAACCTAACCTAAGACTGTCAATGTGACTTGCCCGTACCAAAAACCAATTTTCTCTCAACAAAATTGTTACAGGCAAAGGGAGATTTCGTGGAGAGCTGTGCGGATTCCTTAATAATAAAAATAAGAGATTGGTGAGGAATATTAAAACAAAATAGAGGGGTTTAAATGGAATTAAGAGATAAAGGAAATAGCTCAACTGGTGTTCAAGGATAAATAAAGATAAACCAACAAAATAGCAATCAACCTCAACAAAGTAACCATGAGGGAGCATAAGAGTAACCACGAGGGCGGCGAGTAACCACGAGGGGTCGGCAACGTAGCGGTAAACAATTCTATTGGCTGCTCCACTTAAAAGATATCGCGCTTCCTGAATGCCTATT
>NW_027192198.1:750899-843310 GCF_041956535.1 Calcarisporiella thermophila
TCCCCGCTTCCTGAATGCCTATGTGACTGCCTCTGTGACTTCCCCGTACAAAAACCAATTATCTCGTAACAAAATCAGGATTGGGGAATTAGCTCAAATGGTAGAGCGCTCGCTTAGCATGCGAGAGGCACGGGGATCGATACCCCGATTCTCCATTTTTTCATAAGATTAGTGTCTTTTTTTTTTCGCTTTGAGAATTATATTCATTTTATCTTTTTTCAAACTTAGGTAAGGGCCCCAAAGTGGATATTGGATGATGATGATATGAAATCGTAATCCTCGGGTAGTGGACTCAAGCTATCATTCAATTCGATATGCATATGAAGAATTTGGACCTAGATTAAGAGTATTAGAGAGGTACTCTAGGCATCAACCCAGCAATTGATTATGACCTATTAATGGACAGCTATATAGGTTAGGAGTAGGATTAATTGACGTAGCGGGTGTGTATTGTAGTGAATATTTCTCTCTTTTGAGTTTTGAAAATGAAGAAAACAATCTAAGAACAGTAAGTTTATTTTATATTCTTTGAGAAAACAAATATAAACTTGAAATGCTATTACAATTTCCTTTCTTTAAGCAGAGCCATCTCAACAGCGGCAGCGCCCCAATCCTCCCCGTGATTATGGCCTTTGTTTGCTCCGGAACCCAATCCTGCGCGCTCAAGAGCCTGCTCATCACTCAAGCACGTCAAAACGCCGAAAATCACTGGTACACCAGTATCAAGTTGCACTCGCATAATGCCCTGCGTTACCGCCTCACAGATGTATTCGAAATGCATAGTTCCTCCTTTGATAAGGACACCAATGCAAATAACTGCGTCAAAAGCTTGTGTTCGCGCTTGTGGATCGCGCTGAGAAGAAGGCTTATTAATTGGTTTAGATTCAGTGGTGGGATCATCGAGAAGTGATGCTTCAGAGGTAAGAAGATCGTTGGCATTCGCAGCGGCTTGAATTTGGCTAGCGGCGATTAGGCGATGCGCGCCAAATGGAAGCTCGTAGGAACCTGGGACAGACTGAACAACAATATTCTCCGGGCGCACCTTGAATTTGCCGGTCATAGTTTCAATTGCACCCTTTACAAGATTGTCAACAATGGTAGCGTTCCATCGAGAATGAACAATTAAAATACGGAGGTTAGAACCATCCAATGAAGTTGAGAGAGGATTGAGTCCCTTGGAGAATTCAGTGGCCATATTATGCGGTAGAAAATGTAAAGGATTGTAGTAGACGAATTTTTTTACTAGGTGTTGTAAATACGTGTCACAACTCGAGATTTCCAAAAAAAAAATTAGGCAAATCCTTGTCAGATATCTGGTCAAAAGAGTAACGAGAGTAGGAAATTCAACCTGTCTTAAGGATAATCTATGAGTTATGTGTGCCAACACTCTATAACGTAAAGTATCACCTTCTACATAAAAAAGCTAAGTATACTTGGACAAATGGCATATACCAGAGTATATCCACACTTCGATCTATTTTGATTATGAGGAGTATCGACGTATGAGAGTGCACACAAACTGAAAACTGTAAGCACAAGCTATGAAGAGAATGTTATATAGGATAGCTCCGGAAATAGGACTCTAGTGAAGTCCGCTTTTAAAAAAACCAAGTAAAATATAAGCATTCAGACATTTCTAATCCTCAAATTATAAGTCCAAGTTGCAATGTTCCTCACGATCCACTTCATTTCAGAAACAGTAGGAGCATTAAAATGTAACCTTTTGTATCCTTGAACATCCAGTTTAAGAGAGCAAATTCGGTACAGCCAAAAACAGTGACATAAATTTCTATAGCCAATCATATTTTGGTACGCGCTTATTCGCTATTATAAGGCAACTTGATACTTCATATTCAGTTCAATGAAGGATCAACCAACAATGACTTTTGTTGTGCCTCGTCGAAAGATTGTGACCAAGGAAGATTTAGAGCGCTTCCATGAATCGTCTGCATATAACGAATTTGTCAAGTTTATCGAAAATCTAAATGAATCAGTTAAAAGCGTCAAAATCAGCTACCAATGCCATGAATCCGAAGTTAGTATTTTTCTGTATGCAGTTTTCGCAATCATATTAATCTTGTCCTATATTCCATAGATAATCACAAAATTACTCAATCTCCTTGAATCTATACATCAAATTTGCCGCGATATCCCTCCTGTTGAGAATTCCAAGAGTCGATTTGGAAATCCTGCCTTCCGCGATTTCTACGACAGAGTAGCTGAAGTAAGTGATATTCTAAATAAACTAAAATATACAGTTCGAAAAATATAATCATGTGCTTCCCGCAAAAAGAATGCCCCTCAGCTGTTGCAGTCATTGTTGGATCAGTCGGCAATTATAGAACTGTCAAAGTACCTCATAGAGAGCTGGGGAAACAGGACGCGTATTGATTACGGCACAGGACATGAAGCAAATTTCATTGCATTTCTGTAAGCAGTACTTAACTTGAATTTCTTGTAACATTCTTATCTAATGCATTCTTAAGGTTTTGTATAGAAAAGCTTGGGTTGATCGGGGAAAGCGACTACCAGGCATTAGTGCTACGTGTATTCGTCAAGTAAATCAACCTATGGAATCCATTTTTATCTGGACTAGAATATTTATACTTCTTATATCTTTAATTCAAGATATATCGATGTGATGCGCGCGCTACAATTTTCATATTGGCTGGAGCCAGCTGGGTCGCACGGTGTATGGGGTCTTGATGATTATCATTTTCTCCCGTTCCTTTTTGGTTCAGCTCAATTAATAGGCCACAAATACATGCGTCCGAAATCAATCCATGATAAAGAGATAGTTGATGAATTTTCTAAGGATTATATGTACCTTGCTTGTATCAAATTCATAAATTCCGTAAGTTTTATTATTCTCACGGAATAGTATGGATATTTTTTTCATACGGTATATTATTGCGTAGGTTAAAACTGCATCTCTTCGATGGCATTCACCCATGCTTGATGACATTAGTGGTGTTAAAACATGGGAAAAGGTCAACCAAGGCATGATTAAAATGTATAAAGCTGAGGTGCTTGGAAAGTTGCCAATCATGCAACATTTCATGTTTGGGAGTTTGATCCCGTTTGAGGCCAGCAGTTCACTATCCGATGAAGATGAGAATTCCAACTCAATCACAGAAGATGAGCATGGCCATGTGCATGTATATGCAATGGGACAGGAGTTTCCAGAGTGCTGTGGTATCAAGATGCCAAGCGCAATTGCCGCAAATCCAGATCAAAGGATTGCAAAGAGGCTTCCTTTTGATTGATATACTATCAGTATATACTACTTTTTGTGATTCAAGCACACCACACATTTTTTCTGATTTACTGTAAGTAATCTTTACTTAACCTATACCTCTCGGTTAAAAAGTACAATCTAGATTACAATTTCAAACTCAAATTCATGTAGTTTCAATATTTCAAAATAAACTTCTAAATTAACACATAATAATTGACAAGACATTTGTTAGAATTTCTTGAGGCCGCATATTTTTAGCGGCCTTCAAAGTATGAATCTTAAATTTCCAATTCGTGATTTCGTGTCTTAAGATATACAGAGCTGAATTTGGACACTTTTACTTGTAGAATATCTTAATATTAAATGAGACATTTTTCCTTTCTATCGCTGGAGAGAGCATTGAACGCACAAGATATATCATAAAAATAATGTCGTTCAAATAAAGCTCCTCCGACAAATTTCAGCTATCAAACGCGTTTTAAAATCATAAGAGTAGTCACAAGTGACGTTATCTTAATAACCTATTCTTATCACTTTTTTTCTCTTGATGTAATAGCAAGAGTAAAGTGGAACATTATGCCCACTGCACAGAGTAGCTCGCATTCACCTATGCTTGTTTGTCAAAGATGTAAACAGCCATTGCGGATGGATGAGTCCTTGAATGATCTAAGCCCCGCGGCCTTAGATCTACTCTTAGGTATAATAATTGCGATCAAGTTAAATACCATGCTAGCAATGATTTATACATGTATTTACGTATTTATCTGTTATTTAGGACCACTTTCTCATGATAGTAATATAGATAAATCACGAAGTGGTAAAACTTCAGAGAATTCCGCAACCCCGCCAACTCGTCAAAATCGAAATCGCACCTCCACCCCAACGCCTCGAATCGCCACCACTTCATCTCCTACCACTAAGTCCATTCTATCCACTCCTCCATCGGAATCCTTTGTCATGCTTTCTCAATCTCAATTGGCCCTTCCTGCCACTTCGAATGATAATACTTTGCCTGTCATAGATGAAAATTTGCTACCTCATACAGAACAGAGTAGCCTTAGCTATCGGATAAAGGTTGCACAAAAGCTCTTCGAGCTGATGAACTCACGATCTGATATTGCACACCCTATGTGCCTGGAATGCACAGACACCCTTCTGGAGGGTCTGGGAAAACAGTTGGCAGACGCTTCACGAGAGAGAGATAGCTATATTGAATATTTAAAGCGATTAAACGCAAATGCATTGGATGAGCATGAAAGAGAACTGCTGGCTGAAAATGTTGAAAAGGTGAATATTGATTTGAGATTTCATGTGTCTACCTCTTATTTATTGCTTATTTGATTCTAGGCTGCGCAAGCCGAACAGGAAGCAATCGAGGCTTTAAAGTCTATTGAGAGAGAACATGATGCCTTGAAGGAAGAGTTAGCGCGATTGAATGCAGAAGCTGAAGAACTTGAAAACATTGAACAAAAGTAATTTTGTTTTTCGATTTTTCGATTACTAAAGGCAGTACATATATAACACGACCTATTGCAAGTAGGCACTGGCAAGAATTCAATGCATTTCATTCTCAACTCTACGATTTCCATAATCAGCGCGATAGTGTGAATCTGAAATATGATCATGACTCTAAGCAACTGGACCGCCTCCAAAAGGCAGATGTCTACAATGATACCTTCTGTATTAGTCATAACGGGTATTTCGGGACAATTAATGGGTTCCGTCTAGGGCGCCTTCCGAACCATCCAGTGAGTCTTCATTTAGGCGTCTCTTTAATTTATTATGTCCTGTATTAACAATTAACTTTTCAGGTGGAATGGAGCGAAATTAATGCTGCTTGGGGACAGGCATTATTATTACTATATACTCTTGCAAAAAAATTGAATTTTAATTTTAAAACGTGAGTTTGAATTATTGAGTTGATATTGGACATTGTTTTGATACTCTTTTTACTCTATTAGATATCGGCTTATACCACTTGGATCTTTCTCCCGGATTGAGAAAATTGAGGGAGATTTCGCCAGTTATGAATTGTAGACATTCGATAATTTTTATTTAATTTTATTTTTCTCGCTCCTCTAATTGATTTTCACTCCTTCACTTGTAGATATGGTTCAGGAGACCTTCACATTGGCCGCTTATTTTTGAACAGACGGTTTGATCTAGCCATGGTTGCATTTTTAAATTGTTTACAACAACTTGGCGACTACGCTGAGCAGCAAGATCCCAATTTAAAACTGCCTTACAGGTAATATTTTGGCTTTTTGTCTTTTGTTATCTTTTTACCCCTTTTAATTTTTTTTTTCGTTATTATTTTTTTTAGGATTAACAAAGATAAAATCGGTGATGTTTCTATACGGCTACAATTTAATCATGACGAAATATGGACGAAAGCCCTCAAATATACCCTCACAAATGCCAAATGGATTCTAGCATTTGTATCGTCGTCGACTTCAAACCCCAATAATGCGTTATCTGCACAGTAAATCCACTCTGCTTTTTATCACTTTTTTTCTTTGCAGAAAACATATAGCCATTATTTAATCCATAAAAAGATTTATTTTGTATAATATTACATCTACGTGTACAGAAATAAAATGATAAGATGGAGATGAGCATTGATATGTTCGCACTCAAGCATTTTTACGTGGCCGCCCTCGTGGTCGCGCGGGACTGTTTGGATTCTGTACAGCAAGCAGAGTCGATTCACGCTCCTTTTCTACTGGCTTTAGCATATTTCCAAATACATTGGGTTTGAAAGCACTTTCCTCACTAAGAATATGCGGGTGTTTATTAGTAAAAGCGAGTGTGAGAGCAAGTCTGGTAATTGCATATCTTACTCTTCTGACGGCGTATATCCTTCATAATAATACGAAGAATTGAAATCGACATGGTAGGATTTGGTGTTTGGATCGTAAAATGGACCACGTTCTTTGCGAGCCCAGAGAAGCAATTTGTTCCTAACCGAGTGCAGAAACTGATGAGTTTGCATTATCCATTATCTGAAAACAATATAAATACAAAACACTGGCCGGATATATTACCATTCTATGGAATTATCAAAGTGAAAGGATCAGAAGCAATAAGAAAAAAATAAGGAATTTACGTTGTGGAGTATAATTCTAGTTCCAATTCATCACGCTTCTTACCTGCCGTGTCATTATAGGCTTGTCTCTTCTTCAACTCTCTTTTTCTCTCTACGATGAAAACAAACGAAAAAAAAAAAAGAAATAAAAATCGCCAAAACATAGATTTCATAGTATAAACACACATACCATGAAGATTACTACTGGTTATAAACTGCGATGTGAGATCCTCATGCAGATCGGCCATTATCCACACTTTCACTCTTCCGACTCGGCTTTCCTCACTGCTCATAATCAAGATATGAAACGTCACACATTCACATTTATGTTCGGAAACTCTAAGTTAGTGTTGACTCCATATTAGGAATTTAAAAAAAAAGTGTGAAAAAAAAAAAATAGTAAACGAAGCATTTCAACTTTAGCGTTCCATTTCCTAGAGTCAGCAATATTCACTCGATCTAGAGACAGTAAAGAAATTCAAGATTACAAATTCAAAATTATTATTACGCGTTAAAATCCAATGAGCTCGAAATGGGACCGACAAACAATAGTTATCACAAGGTTTATTAGCTTGATATTAGAGCATAAGTATAGACAATATTTTATTTTATGAGTTTTATCGACTTTGCCAAAGCAACTAAATTATGATTGTTATTATGAGTGAAAAACAAAATGTTTATATAATGCGCTTAGAATATATAAGGAAGAAACACCCAGGAGAAAAAAATAAAGAATAACCAAAAGCAGAATTCCAGAGGAAATGCCAAAGTGTGAACAAAGAAAAAAGAAATAATTACCCAAGGTTTCAACAATACACACGCACATAGAGATACAAAAATGCGTATGAGGGATAAAAACTACATGATTAAGAGGTCAAACTACTGGAAAAGTAGTCAAAAGAAATATCCCAAAAGTTTTATAATGTGGTCCAACCTCCGAGGTCATAACTCTGCTCGATTTTACGAGCAACATGCACAGGAATGCCATGCTGTAGCCAAAGCTTACGGACTTCATCATATCGCCTTCGATTCAAAAATTGCGGACGACCTCGCCTAAAGGTGTATATATTGGTAAGAACATAGAGAGATGGGGAAAAAAATATTCCAATAAGCTTAGACAACTTACCGAAGTCCTAGGTCCACTTCACCGTGCAAATCCAAATAAGGTGGATTCATAAAGCTGCCATTACGGTGGTGTAGAAGCAGTAATGCACATTTCTTCACCAAAAAGTAGAGCCCGATTTCACCTCCACAACTAGTAGCGGTAAAGAATTAGGGTATACCACATATTTTTGTGTTAAGCGAAAGATATACTTACGACTTCATATGAATATTGCACTCTCCTTGACCCTCGTTCGAGCAACAAAAGCTCTGGCTACATACAAAAGTTCCACAAAATAGACATAATGCTGGATCAGGAGGACGCCAATTACAGTTTTTGCATACACGCTTTAAACTCTCGTCAAATAGTGAATCAAGTCGATGAGGTAGACCAACCAGTTCATAGATTGCGGGATGGTGAACCGCGATGATTGTGTTAGTTGTGTTTGTCAAACGATCCTGGTGATGGTTCGGATGGGAGGCACGATACTGAGCGAGATGGCGACACCAGCCATTAATAATCGCAAAAGCAGTTACACCGCCAAACAAACCCGAAAACGATGGTGAAGAATTGGATGACCCTGTTGCAGCCTCAAGTGTACCGGCACATAACTCATGCATAGTAGGGAGATTGAGGTAACGACACATACGATCAAATTCAGTTTCATCCGTGGGAATTCCAAGTTCGCGTGCCCTTGGAAACTGGATCCCATAGCGTGCATGCATTAAGATTAAGCAACGCCTAAGGAAGGGAAGGAGAAAAGCACGGGCAAGGCGGACAAAAGCGTGTAATGGCGTGGTCGTGAAGAAACGCCCCACCGCTTCATCTCCGTGCCCACATGACCGAAGCAGCCAAGCAGTGAAATCGCGCAAACGCTCTGTAAGCTCGTTTTCCTGAGCGCCCCGACTTGAAGACGCCTCTTGAAACTGGAGAGTGCGTTCATCGGTTGTCCAAGTATGCCCTGCCATAGATGACTCTGCAATCGCGATCAACGTGCGCACCACCTCAGCAGTGTAGCACAAACGCATTAGATGGTGAGCAGCAAGATTCCAAGACGAGTGGGTCGTGAGCTCCGCAAGTACCATAAAGGGGTCTTCAAGTAATAACGGCTGAAGTTTTCCGTACATCATCCCTGAGGCGACGGCAGTGTTATCGCTAGGCCAAGACCTTTCTATCAGCAGCTGTCTTAATCGGCGGGAAAGAAGCCTATTCATAGAGAGGGCACGCTTATCAGTGCGGGATACCATTTCCAGTTGAGTGACTATTGTTTGCGATAGCACACGAAGAAGCGCTGTCGTCTGCTGACTTAGTCCATCCACCACAGTGCCTGATCCACCTTCACCCTCGACTGAAGGAGCACCAACTCCTCGTTGTGCAGCCTCATTGCAGGCAATTGTATACCCGAACAGGTCCCAAAGAAGCTCAGCAGACTTGGCAGCGGTATCATTTCGCAGGCGATTGCGCTTAGTGTGCGGGTGCAGTTCAAGCAGCACCGCGGTGAGTCGCACATACATCTTCCGAACAGCCTCAATCTCAGTAGTACCCACAAGGATGGTGCT
This sequence comes from Calcarisporiella thermophila, assembly GCF_041956535.1. Lineage (NCBI taxonomy): Eukaryota > Fungi > Calcarisporiellomycota > Calcarisporiellomycetes > Calcarisporiellales > Calcarisporiellaceae > Calcarisporiella > Calcarisporiella thermophila. The sequence goes on from NW_027192198.1 coordinate 759,884, forward strand.
GGGGGTGTGTGCAGTCGAAGGAGGTTGCGTTTGTGACGACGAAGAAGAGGAGGAGCCTGCCTCTAGGACACCGTTTGAACCCTCTGCTCCCTCTGAGAACAATTCTTGATAGAGCTCTGACGGTCCATCATTGACCATCGGGGGACGCAAAAATTCCTGTAAAAACTGGGGGAACTGTGAAGGATTCTGCCGAAATTGTGAGGAGAATATTGGGTGGCGTGTACGTCTGACCCCACTTGCTGGAGAAGCATCCTCTGATTCTGCCACAGTACCACTAGAGTCTGTCTCAGTTTGGAGATTCCCCTGGTATAAGAATCTTCCTGTTGGCAAGGGCCAGTGGTCAATCTCTTCGTTACACACTCCGCGCCACACTGCCTCCTCCAAGTTGTCTGCAAGCGATCCTAATTGAAAGTCGAGGCATTCGCGCAGCTCTGTGTCGGGGAATAGCACGCCTGGATAAGTCTCTCGCATGCCTTTCCAAATCACGGGCAATATAATATTTCCAAGGGATTTACAGAGCGGACAGATAAACTCCATTCGATCAATGTTCTCGGGATGATTGCGAGCAGGTTGAGCATTGTGTCGCTGTTCAAGCGACGCACAGTAGGTTTCAAAACAGCGAACATGCATGAAGTGGCCACAAGTAGAAGCATAGGTACCAGCGCGGTGTGAAGAAGAGCGGAAGCCCTTACACAATAGTCGATGTCCTGTTGTGCCAGGAGGATGTAACATCTCAGCTCCAGCAGAGGCGGGGTTTGGATTGGTCGAAATGGAGGGATTCGGAACGGGTTCTGAGGAGCGAGCAACGCCATAAGGACGAAGCCCCTCGGCCGACACATCCAGATGCTCAGGAATTTGCAGGGCCTCAACAACAAAGTCTGCATCCTCCATAGGAGTTATCCTTAGCATATTGGAGGGTTGAATCAATCCAAGCATTCCATAGAGTTCGCCAGGTTTAGCTTCTTCTTTACATACAATGCAAGTTCCAGATGGGAATGGCCATACCACCTCTTCCGACTGCACTTCTGAAGAGCCTTCTTCCGCAGAAGCTGCCGCTCCTGTGGCAGGAAAGTCGAGCGCGTCGTCCATGTATCCCTCTTCCTCATACAATTCCTCGTGCTTCTCCAAAAAACTCTGCTGCGCCTTTGCAAATTGCTCCATGATCTTGGCCTGCCGCTCTTTGGCAGCTTGCTTTTTGCGCTCCTGCTCCGAGATATCTGTGGAGGTGGGTTCTGCCGTCGTTTCAGCAGCTTCTGCGCGGGCCTTGTAAAAGTTGCCTAGCACTTGCTTAGCCAATGGGGGTCCAATCTCTTCCAATTGCTTAAGTATCCAATCGATTTTAGGGTGGATTTCTTTATAGGTCGCATCATTAACATAACGCAATAGTAGATTCAGGAGGCTCATCTGACCATATTGAGCCCCTTGCCTGACCGGAAATTGTTCAAAAGTCGCATGGCGTACAAATCCGCCCATGCCATTTTCAGAGTTGGAGGGAATCCCATTCTCACCCCTACTGCTCTCCTCATCCCCCTCGGGCTCTTTCCGCTTGCCTTTACGAGAGCGCCATTTTCGCGCTTCTTCGTTGTTTTCATCCAGGAGGGCGAGCACGCATAACTGAAGTGCTTCATCTACAAGTGTATCACTAGTAATTTTTTCATCGGTTATTGCGTTCCAGAGCGCGTAGAACACAATCTGTGTCATGGTCTTGGAGTGCATTGCGTTTCCAATATTAACAAACGGGCCGGACTCAACCTTAACAAGCTTGGGGAGCAGGAGAGGTGGGATATTTCTTGTGCCAGATTGCATCTTTTTCTTTTTTAACACTTCTTCTGCTTCTTCACGATTATTGCGTGTATAATGTACAAAATAAACATTGACCTCGTCGTAATACTCATCTCGAAGCTCATAAAGTCCGTGATCAGACATTCCATCAGGCGCTTTGAAATTAGCGAGTTGTAGCAATATCTCATCAAATCGAGGATTCTCATTTAGGCGCTCGGGGATGCGACGTGTCAACTCCGAGTAGGCAATCGGAGACATGCAAAGCCCATGAATTATCTCACGTCTAATTTCCTCTTCAACGCCCATTCCCGTAGCCTTTGCCCGCTCACTCATACTGATAATGAGGAGGAGAAGGAGTTCTTCTGCCAGGAACAGAGTTTGAGTATGGTCGTAAAGATGGTGCTCCGTCTGGCCGCTGAACCATCCGACAAGATCGAAGCGATCAAGCAACGACACAAGAAGTATGTCTGGATCAACAAGAGCAAATGCCACCTGCAATAGATAAATATCCGTATCGTATGTGTTTTCTCGCAAAGATACGTCACGGTAGTGGTGTGCCTGACTACGAATGCCATACCCATTGCGAACCCAGAGTGTTGATCGAATCTGAGCAAGCAATACCAATACTCGAATTGGATAATCTATCACACTCAAAAACTTCTCGCGAACCCGCCGTTGCATTCTCTCTTCTGCATAACCAGTATTTATCTCGTCCCCACTGTCATCGGCCTCCTCACCCCAGCTATCAAAGCTCATCACCATATTTTGGAAGCCGTCCCATCCAAGCTGACGTAGTTTTTCATCTTCCAATAAAGCCACATTTTCAAATAACTCGGCAAGGAACCAATGAAGCGGGTGGTGGAAAGAGACAGGTTGTGATGCAACACTGAATTTGACAACACGAAATGTTCCGGAATGTACTTTCACTGAATGGAATGAGCTAGCGGTGTGAGTGGAGGAAATCCAAGCATCCTCGTCGCGATTCACCCATTGCACAAGCTTGCGCAGCACTTTCCTTATTGCGAAACTGATCACTTGTGGATTTGTTGTGAAGCACTCCGAGAAATGACGACATGAGCGTGATAATTGTAAGGTCAGATTGAATGCATGCACCCAAGTTTCCGATTCGTACTCAACATGCTGATCCGCAGCACGCACATTTGGGTTCATTCCCTGGAACAGAGCAAGCAAGTCGAGGTACTGGGAAAGATAGTGGCGGTTTCGCGGAATTGTATGCTTAACATTATCAGTTGACACAAGATAGCGCAGATCGTGAAAGATGTGAAAGTAACGACAATTTTTGAATGCACGTGAATCACAGTTGATCTGCGCCTTCGAAGAGATCGGCCGGTAAACATTTGCGATGGAGGTGACATTATCTTTGGTGAAATACATCTGTAGGATTGCAAATACAGTTGACAGGAAGTTATATTCATTCACGAGCATATATGCGATCGAGGGAACGGTAAAAAGCTGCACAGAAAAGAGCATGACGGAATGTTCCATTTCGCGATCGCGTAGTAAGAAGTGATTGGAAAGGGTGCCGTAGTTTCGTGCAAATCGAATGCCTTGGTATTGAAACAAAATGTATGAATATGATCGAATTGACATAATGTATGCCGCCATGCATCAGATATCCATATATATAACTTACCCATCACTTTCTTGTACTCTGGGCTCACTACTAGAGTTCCAATATACAGTTCGCGAAGCGCCCCACGTACCTCTTTCCAAAGTCTTAAATCATGTACTAGTAGCCAGTCGATCTTCAGTGCACGTTTGGGATCTTCACAAACTCGCAGAGCTCTAACAGGCGCCTTAGCCTTGTCCCGTGTAGAGGTTCCACCCATAACAGTGTCTCCATCATAATCTTCAGCCATTAATTCATCATAATCAGCGCCAATATCCTCTTCCACCAATTCCTCGTCCTCAAATTCATTCTCCATCGTGTCCTCATAGTCGTCTTCATCTTCGTCTTCATCTTCTTCACCCGTTCCTTCTTCTATATCCTCCTTGAACTCTTCATCATCGTCCCGCGCCCATAATTCTGGCCCCATCTCACCCACAGTGATCATACATGTGGAATCGGCGCTGTTCCATTCACGACAGAGCTCTTCACATAAAATTTGTCGGAATGCCTCTGCTGAGCCTGGTACATTCGAAAAGAATCGGTGTTTGCTACATGTAAGATCTCGCATCCACTCTATTAGCAGGCCAGACATCTGCTCGCGAAAAGTGTCACGGGCTGAACGAACAGTCACCGCAAGGCCAACAGAGGTTATCGTGTTGGCAATATGCACAAGACGACTAAGATCGCTGGACACCTCAACGATTTCACGGCCCTGTTGTATACACAGCCAGATTAATGAATAAACGAAGAAATCGTATGAATTTTTAAATAACTTTTACCCTTTTGTCTACATTTTCTGCGATTTTCCTGGCAAAATCCCGCTGACAATTGGTTGCTTCCATAAGCTGGTCAATTACTTGCTCAAATGAATGATTTTCATCATTCCACAGCACACATGCATACATGACAGGTTCTGGCTCTGGCTCTCCAGAATTTTGTTCAATGAACAGACTCGCATCCCGTGCGTTCAAACGCGCGCCTTCTACCGTGCATTGCTGGGTCAAATCATCAGGTGAGCAAGTGAGCGTCTCAAGCACAAAGTCAAGAATAGTGGCAACGGTAGTACGGATGCAGTCAATGAAGCCAGGAGGAAGCACATGAAGCTTTGAGGGTTGAGGCTGTGCGGGGCCTGCGTTGCCAGTGGAGTTAAATGGAATACCCTCTTCCGGAGAGTGATATGCACAATACATAGGAACCTTCCACGCTTCAGGATCTCCACAGTCACAGCAACCACCTGTACCCCCGTTTATTGATATGACTGTATCGTGTCCTGTATGATCTGACGCGTAAAAACATCTCGAACAAAGAACACAGGTGTCATCGAGCGCACAATTCCTAAATAGATGAATTAGAAAATAAAATTGAAATTCGATTCCAGAGATTTATATTGGAAAATGTAATTTATATATAATTTTTGTAATCAAATACCTGCAACGATAGACGGCCTCACCCCTTCGGAACACATGTCCACATGCTTTTCCCTTTGCAGCGGGTGTGTATTCGGGTAGATTTTCATCGTCCGCAGGCAGATCAAATTCTTGATCGATCTGATGTTGCTGCTGCAGGACACCATCGACCCCACCTGCGTCCTCAAATCCACTCGGGAACAGCAAATGCATGTACTCATCGTGTTTGCCCCAAAGAGAAGTGTAGCATTCCAGGAGGATTTCGTGGCGCGCTGCTTGAGTGAAATTGTAGCTGTAACGATGGGGAGCGTGCCGCAGAAAATGAAAGAAATTATAGCGTAATTGCTCAATCGCTGAGGGAGATATGGTAAAAGATGTACTAACGGATTGCGACATCAAAAATTGGCAGCACTAGATTTTCTCAACACGATTCAATATCCTGTTATCTTGTTCCACAGTGAGGCTAAAAATCATCACACTCGTGGTACGCCTAGTCTTAGTACGCTTGCTTCCTTTTAAATATTTAGGAAGTAGAGAAAATGTGAATCTCAAGTTGCCTGATATAACCTATTAACACCTTCCAGCTAGAGCAAGAAGAGATTTTGAAAGAAAACCGAGAACAAACTAGTTAAACAGTGCCAATAAAATAGACTATGCTAACAAAACCATACAGTCTTCCAATACTAAGCTAAGTAATATCAGAATCTCCTTGGTCTCTAAACTATTGCCCGGCCAATTCTATGTCCCCCTCTAATATATGGAAGTGATTTGCGTAATGTGAAAAAAAATTGCGGGAATGTAAAAAATGGAGAAAAAGGTAGTACGTCGCGCTGGCAGGCTGACGACAGAGTAGCATTGATTGGCTGAGAAACTGGCGTAGCAGTCACATCTCTTTTGTTCATCTTAACGTACATGAATTGTTATATTTATGTGAACTCTACGTAGAGCGAGTCAAAATTAAAAAATGACAAAAGCTTTATGAAAAATTTAGCAAAATAACAAGACATATTTATTTTTTGAAGATACTACAAAGAAAAGAGAAAAGGAGAAAAAAGAGAGTAGAGAAAGCAATAAAAGTCGTATATATGTACAAAAGTATGTTACCATATGTTCAAAAAAAAAATCAAATCATACTATTGTCTCCAACAGACAAATAATTTGTCACAACAATATTCATGTTCGATATCAGGTGCGTTTTCATGCAAATGAAAACATTGGGAATGAAATACCTTGGCCATTATGCTGAGGTTCGAGAGTGAGACGCTGATACGGCTTAGAATTTGGATCATAATAATAGCCTAAAAGCATTTCGAAGAGATTATTGATGGAGTGACATAAGCAATAGTTAACTTTTGGGCATACCCTCTATATTGCCATTGCTACGGTTCATGCAAATGTAATAGAACCCTGCAATGGTCAGAGACGAAGAGGCCGTATTGCTCACAAAGACACGCTCTATAATAGTAATAAGGAATATGAATGAGATGAATTGTATGGCAGATATGGGCAAATTTACCCTTCCACCGCATGAAAATGTAACCGCGGCTCACTCGGTGAAATCCTTCGACGGTTGAGAGGCACCGGCGTAGCTCCGATGCACTCAAACCACGGAAAGGCTCGAACTTGGACCAATGGCGCTCGTCAATATCAAGTGTTGCATGCCACTTGCGAGTCCAAAATGTATTGTGCACAAAATCAATAATCTATTTCACATAGGATAGAGTTAATAATTTCAGGTTGAAGAGGATGCGGAAGAATAGGGTAATCAATTGCAGCCATACCTCTCCCTCCCAAAATGTAACAACAGCACCCGAAATTGCAGGCACATTCAGTGCCTCCATTATGCCCTCCATCGAGCCCTTTGTGTAGTCTGCAGCCGTCACCATAACCCGAGTCTCCCAGTCTTCACACTCAGCTCCATGGCGAAATTGATTCATATGCTGATATCCAACAAAAATGACTTGCCCAGGTTGCAAAAAGGTAGACTTGCTCATATATGAGACATCTGCCCCAGTTGCTTCTTCTGGTATTTCCGGGTTCATTTTGTCCAAGTTGTATGCCATTTGTAAACGGCGGCGAGTATTCTCTGATAGATGGAGATTACTGAATTCCTCGCCCTCGTTAGAAAGCCTGTCATCATTTTCGGCCCATTCAATTTCCTCGCGAAGTTGCTGAGGATCAATGGGTACGTCGGGTAATTGTTCCCAGTAACGCGATCCCCGCCTACGTGTCCACCCATTCGAATTATCTCTGCTACTTTCTATTTCTATTCCTTCCATAGCCACGCTTGTATCCTCTTCATCTATTTTTTCTTCCTCATCTTCCTCTCTCTCCACTGTCCCTCGCTCCCTCGGAGAAAGGGAGCGAGGCGGCGAAGGAGGTGAAGAGGATAAAGAATCTACTGCATATTCAATTTGCTCAGCACGTCGCATTTCTATCGGCGCAAGCTCACTATAAAAACTTGAGCGCTGATTCATAACTCTCGGAGTTGCTAATATACTTGAAGATGTTTGAAAATGATGAGAAGACGAGCGGCGAGTTTGATGGAGAATGTGATGACGATGGTCACGTCGCTCTCTCAAGCGACTGACCATACGAAGATGATCAGCCCCAATAAGAGTGCGAGGCATGAGTATCGAAGGCGTACTACTGCTTGGGCTGGAACTGCTAGAGCTACTCGGGGGATCTTCGAGATCCTGTGAAAATTGCGATTTATCATCAATTACAAGCGGCATTCTAAACAAAATGCAGTGCTTAATTCATTTAAAAAAATAGAAAAAACGCAACGAACTATGGCCAATAGAATGAGTAAAGATTTCTCTGAAAAGAGCTGGAGAAACAACTGGAATCACCGATTTTAAGGATTCTGTAAGAGAAATGGAAAAATAAGTATGTTAGAAGTGAGTAGACCAATAAATTTATTGATTTATCCAAAACTAAGTAGTAGTGAATGAAAAGCCTCAACCTATAAAAATTTGGGCCATCATAGGATATTACAAAATAAATAATGAAATCAAAGTTGATGATATATACGACTGCAATTCCAAGGAGGAGGCTGCATTCGTTTTTTGATTCTTACTTTCTCACTGATACTATTGCTTTCCCCCTCGGTAAAGGCATATTTTCAGTAGGACGGAAAGGTGTGGTTGGATCGGCAAGGCGGAATTCATAACGCCTTAGGAAAACACTGCACAAGCTCTTAATTTCATTAATTGCAAATCCTCGACCTGGACAAGCATGCTAAATAATGGATAATATATAATTGTAGGAAATGAGTTTTATGAAAGGGTAGCATGACTTACCGCTCCCATACCAAATACCTAAAGTGTTAAAAGTATTGAGAAATATTTAGAGAATATTCCACACGCATTAAGTAAAGCCAAGGATTACCAAGAAATCTTCACCCGGCTTATTTGCTTGCTTTGAGGTTTCTACCCATCGCCACGGATTGAACTCTCGGTCATTATCCCCTGAAGTAAAATGTGCTGACAAAATATTCAAATAAATGTGGGTTCCCTTTGGAATATCGAACCCATTCTTTAGTTTTATGTCTGCCAAGGCTTTATGGGGGATAGCGAGTAAGGCATTTTGTTTACGCAGCGCCTCACGCACGAATGAATCGAGCTTGACCATCTTCTTTAAGGTGTCCTTGGAGATCCCGTTGTTGGACGAGAGAACCTCCTGCTGTTCAGTAATGAGCTCGGGACCGTAGACATCGTAAAACCGGGCCATAGTGTAGAATGTATAGCTACTATTGATGGATGTTGTGTGCACTTTGGCAATAATAAACACGTTAAAAAAATTACGCCATAAATGTGATGGGAGTTCATTTTCTTACTTGATACAAAAATAATCGCATGAACTCCCTTGAGGATATTATGGATAAACGAATTATCGACAGGAATATATTCAATCAGATCCTGCAACATATCGCACTATGTTTTCAATGGAGGGCAAAAATATCTAGTCAGAATCATGCCTACATATGCCTAATGTTCCACTTACGGGGCGCTCCCAGTTCGGATTTTCTCTTGCTTCTCGTACCCGACGCTCTATCTCGGGCTTTAATACCCGCTCTAGCACCCGTAAATGCTTCCCAGGCAAATCATTATACCAATACATAATGCGCTCCAGCATCTTGTTATAACCAGCTCTAAATACCATGCCAAAGTCGGTGGTAATAGTTTTGAAGAGAGCCAGTAATTCTGGATTTTGACACAGTTTCTCCCCAACTATTGCAGAGCTAGCAGCGACGATAATAATGTTGCGAATGGTTTCAAACCCATCTATGATCTTTTCACCCGAGAAGTCGTCCCCTATAAACTCAGTACAAGCTTCCTCAATCCGAAGGGCTACTCGAGACGTATAGACATCTAAGCTGGGATTGAGGAATTTTCTGACAAAGACCCCTAGATGACTGACATGCCGCTCTTTACCGGGGAACTGGATAAACTCTCGCATGACGGTAATCTATAATATCAAAGTTCGAGCAAGCTTAGTTCCAAAGTTCCTCCCGTCGTATAGCATTTTAGGTTTTTCTTGCTTCCTCTCGAGATTATCTGAAGTTGAGGTATACTTACGTCCTCCAATGCTTGTACGAAGCTAGCATTTTTGTTCATCGTGATGAACGGGGAAAAGGATTTGTCGACCACTACAATCTCTCGCCCATCGAGTTGCATTCGAAATACAGGGCCATAGATAGCGGTGCAACGATCAAGAAATTTCTGAGGCGCTTTGTTAAATTCTTTTTCATTTTCCGGGAAGGAGTCAGTTGAGACCAAAGGTGGGAGATTATACTATTCGAGAATATGCTCAGATAAACGTTGAGTTAACAATGAGAAGATGGGATTAGATACTTTGCGGCTAGCACATGAAGGAATAAAAAAATATCCCAGGCCGATTATAGCGGCAGCGCTTAGCAGCACTGTGGTTAAGTCAGTACTCTTCGCAATGCTCACACTCATCTCAAGTGTTTAATTAGTTCAACTCGTTGAAACCCTGAAATTTGTCAGTTTTAAGTAACTCCTTAAATATTCAGGATCAGTGCCACAGAGGTGAGTTGCACATAGTCACGTTCCACTAACCCAAATGGGAAATATCTTGCTTGAACTCTCAGCTGCAGAGTACTGATTTAGGAAGAGGCGCGCGACCTCTTAAGGTCCTTTATCTGGGGGCATGCCTATTACCAGCATGCTCCATCCTTCGATTAATGCGCTATGGCCTCTTGCGCAGGCTTTGTCTCTCTTGAATACATCATGCTCACTAATGAAGGATCAACTGTTTAGCCGAGTAGTCAAGTTGCACAAACCATCCTGTGAAAATCTGACCTGGTATCACATTGCGTATATATTCTCCGTTTGAAGCTGATACGTGGTTTGAGCGGTCGACTATTAACCAAGATGAAGTAGAAGGGTGCTCGTAATAGAGAACGTACCCATCACTAACTTTGGCCCAAAAAAAAAATCAGGGAGAGCCAAAAGAGCATTGTACTCTGATATGCAGCAGGGATATCTAAGATTTCAAGCTGTGTCGAACGCTAACCTCGATAGTATATTCATAACCTAATCTCAGTGCAGGAGTTATTCATTGCTTTTAACATATTTTACTAAAGGGGATTATTTATCCTATTATTCACATGGTAACCCAGCTTAAATAGCTCAAAGCTTTATAAAATTACAATCGACTTCTTTACATCTAGAAAATAGAGGGGAAAAAAGGCGCAATTAGGTAGTATAAGAAAGAGAAAGTAAATTTACAGTTGACGAAACAAACATAAGAAAAGAATTAGCTAGAATTAATGTCCTATTTCAAATTATTAACCAAGGATTAGAACAAAAACTATTTTTTAAGAGGTGAGATTAGCCTCTACTCGACTGGTGAATCCTCTCGTCGCCTTTTTAACACATCCTTTAGTTCGAACACCATTTTCTCGGTTTCTCTCCGCATTTCAGCCTGCTGATTCTCCGCTTCTCTGCGTGCCTTCATTTTGGCTATTCTCTCTTCACGGGTCAATTTAACACCGTCACTCAACCTCGACATGCAAGGTTCATCCGTCAAAGCCTCGTATACTTTTTCGCCTTCTCCTTCATCTTCCATGTATCTAAGAGGATCTTCCGGCTGACTGCAGTCAAGTAACATTGTCTGACGACGCGAGTTATCGTCACAATCGCTGGTGGGTGGAGAGGGCATTAAACCATCCCCAATATCCACGTCGCCGTTGGAAGCAGGATTGAGGTCGGAGTGTGCGGTAACGAAATCGAGAAGCGCCGTACGCCCAAGTTCCCATTCTTGCATTAACATCGATAGGTCTTGACCGATGGACACAAATTGATCTACAAGGCGGTCCCGCTCGTCTTGCAGAAGTACGTCATCATAAATGGATGTCGAATCAAGCGAGTCAGCGGAGAATGTAGAGGTTGTGGGGGAGGAGGGGTGACTAGAAGTGCTGGATGAGAAAGGGGTGGAAGAGGCAAACTTGCGCGCATCATCTCCACATATGTATAATTTCGCGTGTATACCTCTCATGTGCTGCTCAATCATGGCCAAGCGGCGAAAGTAAGCCTGGAGCTTCTTGTCGGGTGTTTGAAGAACAGTCATATCGGACTGGGCCGAAGAGGAATGGATGCTAGAGTATGAATGGTATCGGGCGTCAAGTGCCTCAGTAATCTGATTGAATAATTCGTGTGTGTTCTCCGCAAGCACTTTGAGCTGCCACGTAGCCAATCGCCATGCCCTATTAATCTCAACTTCGTCCTGTGGACGCGGGGTCGCCATCGCGTTAAGGGCCAAAAAAGTGCATAGGCACTCGCGTCTCTTTCCATGCATCAATTGAAATACTCGTTTCAGATGATGGAGCGATAGAACATCACTTTCACTTGCACCGGCGTCTGTCGGTGCTGATAGTGTGGACGCTTGGTCCATCTGAAGTTCGTTTATCTGTTTGAAATTCCTGTAATTTAGAATGCCTGGTGGTAGCGGATTTACATCGTACATGTCGTAAAGCCGGTAGAGGCTTCTTGAGTGGGTTGCGAGCTTTAGAGCATCGATACTGGATTGCAAGAAAGAGAATTGTTTATAAACAGCTTCTAGCACTGCTAACCGCAACATCATACACCGGCGACCACGCGATGATTGTTCAATTCGAGTTACGGGTGACAAGGGTGTCGATCTAAGATATGGATCACACAGTTTATTCGAGCATTGTAGGAAAAAAAAAATAGTTTAACTTACAGTCGATACCCCCGGGAGACTAACTCGATCTCCTGAATAGTGATCAAACTCTTATTAATTTTAGAGTCGAGAGTCTGGCTCCTATTTACAAACATTCGCAACCATCTCAGCGTCTTATCTTGTGATTTTCTTCTATGTTTTCTTTTCTAATATAAAGTAATATAGTCATTCGTATCTGCTTATATATTTTACAAAATAACATAGTCGTTACCATCCAGCGATATAACCAGAAACAGCTTGCTGATCCCAGTGCACACGCAGTTGGAACCCATGTCCAAGGGTCAAAATGCTGAATATCTGCTCTGGATGATTCTATAGTCTCCTGCTCTCCGGTCGAGATCTCGGTTGACATTACCTTTGCCCAGGCAAAGACCCCTATACCCCCGCTCAGTAATAATAGCCCCAAATCTTCGCGAGAAAATTTGTACCCCGCAATACTCACGGACGTAGAAGAGCAAGTGTCAGGTATATAGGTAGAAGGGCGATGTAGTTTTTGCTCGTAAAAATGCACAGAGGCAGTATCGTTCAATAAATGCGACGAGCATATAAGATATTTGAATTCCTCTTCAAATTGCAAGATTTCTCCCATCGGAAGTGAAGCTGAGAAAAACGACTACAGAGGAAGAGAAGTCAAATCAGATATGGATGGTCTTTAATCTAGTGAAGGAAGCATAAATACTTTGATACCCGAGCGAACTCGTTCAAGCATCATTGTTGCTCTCTTTGCTAATGGGATATGGGGTGCGGATAAATTTTCGATACTGGGATCAGGTTGGCTTATAACACTTTCATTGCTTTCAATTGCTGGAAGACAAAAAAAAGAAGAGGTGGGTATAGTTTTTAATCTGTTTTTTCTAGGGCATTTTTCCAGGCTTACACTCCAGATAATCAGCTAGAGGGGTTTTCTCGTAAACTACAAAGTCCATGCTCACACATTAGCACACTGGATTCCCTTTTTCAAATCTTTAGAAAATCGCTGGCGGAAATAGTTGGGTTCGATGGTTCAGTGTGATATATATAGATTACGATAAAAAACAACTTTGAACAACCGAAAAATTTTGCCTAATTCAGAGATAAATCTTGGAAACTCACAGACATTGAGGCTGAGGAATTCCTCCTTGAAAGGAAAAAAAATTGCGATCAAGATTCATATACAAATAGTCTATTTTCCGTGAAATACTGTATTATCATGTATAGTACACCGTTGACTTTTATGTTAGAATTACATCCAACCCCAAGAGTCAGAGGTCACCAACAAGCTATACCAATCGAAAATTTGCTCTCCAAAATATCCAAGCCTGTTAGTCAAAAAATATTAGAGGATCATCATCCTCCATCTCCATAAGATTCTCGAATAGTCTCATATGGCACGGAGAGGATGGGTCAGAGAAATGTAGATACGGGTTCGCGAGTTTTGTTGAGATATGATGCCCACACAAATAGCAAAAATGGGTTTGGCACCTAGAACAGGTCATATGCTATTGGGGAAACCTATCTATCAGCAATTCTGCAAAAAGAAGGGGGCTCATTCTAAAGACAAAACTCACATTGCACCCATAACTCTTCTCGATATTCAAGCCACAGCTTGGGCATTGTGACGTGTTGTTGGATATCCAGTCTTCAGTCGCCTTTTGATTTTCTATATCTTCAACGAGTCGCAGCAGGTTGCTCCGTCCGTAGCGATATTCAAGTCTGCGTTTAGTCTCCTCGTTTCCACTCATATATTCCTGTACTATCTTGGTCGAGTTCGGCATCCTGCAATATTCGGATGTGCCATGCCAGACCCGTTGGCACATGCTATACGGGCATATCGTTAAAATGAAGTTTGAGTAATTGAGCAAAGGCAATAGAACTCACCGACAAAATGCAAACCCACATTTTGTGCAATAGCCCAATTTCTCTTGGTCAGTATCAGGAAAGACAGGTGCTTGGCACTCAATCCGTGGACAAAACGAAACAGTGGGATCCGCCTCCAAGCGCTGCTTATGCACTAGTCTAGTGTATCGATCTTCCATTTCAGCACCAACTATATCTCGCAGCTGGTCCGTCGCAATTTCTTTCTTATCTTCTTTGGGGCAGTCTGGACACTTCACAGATGTCACCATACCTTCTCGTATCAACATCGTAAAGTAGCCTTGAATACAGGTGCGACAGTAGACGTGGCCACAGGGTGCAAGGCGAACACAATCAATCCCTTTTTTAAAATCCATACAAATCCCGCAAGTGAATGTCTCATTCTCAAACACTGATTGGTGTGATATAAAGTTAAACGTTCGAAGAAGATCATAAAGAGTAGCTCCAGTATCCGCAATGGTAATCGAGGAACCAAGTCCAAGGAAGTCGAAAGTTCTATTTTGTATAAAATCCACCATGTCAAACAACACCTACAGGTATAAAGAATGAGCTTTAGAAAATAACAGGGACCTAGGGAGCGGGTAAAAGTATATACCTCACTATGCTCTCCTTCCCAAGATTTCATTAACCGTTTATACAAAAGTGCTAGCTGATCTTCGCTTAACCACACACATTCAAGCTTGATCTCCGGTGGCTTCTTAGAGGGGTATCCATGTGGCAACGAAAATCTCACCGTAACCGGAGGTAAGTAGCCAACCATGAGCTTTTCTTGGTCGGGAGACGGATCATTGGAATTAGTAAGGAACGTAATTGCGATCTCGGAAGGAAGTAGAACATCAACGGTGATTGTACCAGAGTAGCGCGGGAGTGTAGTGTTTTCTGAAGGAATTTTAACGACGGCAAATTGCTGTGGATATATACTCTGGAGTGCAAGGATTTCGTTGCTCTGTAATTCTTCTTCTTCCATATTTTGAAGAGCAGAGGCAAACTGAATCTAATCTTCGAGGAAATTTTGCGTTTTCACATCTAGTTCTGATTGGGCATTAATTTAATAGTAACTATAAACGCGTAAAAAAATAGGATAGCAGAATAAAAACCTAGTGGATACAACAAGCATTACACTCCAAAATCAAATTCTAATCGAAGCGAAAGCACCATAACGATTCTATCTTGTATACGACTTATTCACTTCCCAAGTTATTTTATCCTATTTATCACTTTTGCTAGCAAAATTCGCATTTAGAACGTTCTTACAAGACAGCAAATCAGATATATCACATTCCAAATAATGCTAAGAGGAAGGCAAGCAGAATGGGTCAGGACGTAAAGATTACTTCAGACGTTGTTGAGTCGGAATATAGTAGCACTTCTGGGGGGCATGTTAGTTGCGCATCTGAACGGGAAGAGAGTGTAGAAAAGCTTGATATACGCGTCGATGGCGAAAGCGAGGATGAGTGGGAAAATGGGCACTCTTCTCCACGTGTCTCCTCTCTTTTTTCATTGTGTGTACAAGCAATAATAGATAATATTGGCCGCTTCGAATCATTTAGTGGTTTGCCATTTGACCCCTTCGGAATCGCAATAATGACCGCAACTCCTTCGCCTTGGAGCATGAAATATATCCGCCTTTTCTTTGCTTGGGAAGCAGAGTTGCGTAGTTCGTATCCTTGTATTTGGAGACGGTTAACGTGAATTTCTTTATTATAATTCCGTTGCTTTTCATCCCTAGTTAATACGAATTTATTATTAGTTGTATCGCCCTCCGCCAGCTCATCCTTTGTCCTCGGAGTATCCCTCGTTTAGCTATGGCCTCTGATATACTTCGCTGCCTCGATCTTGCTGAAACCAAACTCTCACCTGAATTAATCCAACTGATAAAAGGGCTATCGAGATTGGAGATATTAGGACTTGCCCATACAAACTTGACAGATCAGCATATGAAGATTCTTGCTTCGCCATTTGCTCCTCCAGACCAAACTAACCTGCTGATGAATGAGAATAGTACAGGAGGAGAAGCGACGAAAGAAGTTGGATTAGCTTCACTAATATTCATCGATATTGAAAATACTGATATCTCTCACCAGTCAATTGATTCTCTCTCTCTTTTTCCTAACTTGTCGCTCATGTATTTCGGGCGGACCACGTTAAACAAGCAGTTAGAAGTAGAAAATGAGGGTCCCATTCACTGGGCTAGACTCAGGGATAAAGGTTGGGACAACGCTTATGAAGAACTATTTACGTTCATCAATGATCTACCAGATGGTATAAGATTGTGGGATCCTTCTCAGAAGCCTGCTTGGCATACGACCATCGCGGAAGCGGCCACGCTTTATGCACGTATATGTTTCATGGATCCCACCATAGGAGAACTTCATCAATTCGTTGTGGGCTCTAATCCAATCTACCTAATGCCCAAGCATCTTAATCTTTGTCTCAAATTTCTAATCCGTCCACCTTCCACTGACAAATCGGAGCGAGAGGGACAAACGTACGAAGTTAAGGAAGAGAGCACGAGACACCAGCCGCTAAACAGTGGAGACCAATGGAATCGTGGAGATACCATCGAGGGGGTACTGCGCTCTCTAGAACCAAGTGATACCGGCTATAGTACGACTGACGTCAACAGGCCGAGATCGAAAGGGGCCTTGAAACCTAAACCCAAAGCACGTAAGAAACTTTCTCTTTTTAAAGATGTTAAGAAGCAACGAACTTTGTAAACCAACGTGCCTAGATTTGAATCTATGCTGTTTAATATGATTTTATTTTATATTTTCTTTAAAAGCACAAATGAAACAACACGACATTTAAGTTTGGAAAATGAAAAGCTAGCTTCTATTGCTTCAATCTACTTGAAGCTCAGGAATGTTCTCATAGAGGTGCAAGGATTCTGGGTTTCCGATAGCCCCCGTATTAAGCTTAGCAGCAGATTCCACTTGATTCGAAATAATCTTTTTGACTGCAACCTCAATCTTCTTTCCATTAATCGTATACTATCCGGCGCAAAATCAACACATTAGTATAATAATACAGGGAGCCAATACGTGAGGGGAAAGGGAGGAGTAAAAGTACTTACGGGAATATCCGCAATTTGCAACACCTTTGCCGGTACATGTCGAGGGCTCAAAAGTTCACGGATTTTCTTTCGGATCTCAGCAACTAGGGTATTAAAGTCTCCAGCGAAATCCTGCTTCATCTTCAAAAATAATATAACTCTTTCGTCGTCCTTCCACTTTTGTCCAACCACAAGTGAATCCTCCACATGCTGTGCGAATGCATCCATGACATTGTAGATCTCAGCACTACCAAAACGAACTCCAGACGGGTTGAGGGTACCATCGCTTCGGCCAAGCATTACAACACCACGAGTGTTGGGATTAATCCAGATGAAGTCACCGTGATACCACACATGGGGGTAGACAGAGAAATAGGCACTTAGGTACTTGGCGCGAGAGGCATCGTCCCAGAAATAGACAGGCATGCAAGGGAATGGGCGAGTGCAGACGAGGTCTGCAGACTGACCAAATACAGGTTTATCTAAAGATCGATAAATCATTAATGACGTCCATTATTTTGGCAACATTGCAGAGTATTCGTAGAAGATCAGGAGTAAAATTACTTTCTCCATCCCATGCTTCCACCTTCATTCCAAGGCAACGGCACTGAATTTCTCCCCGATATACCGGCAGCATGGTGTTGTGTCCCATGAAGAGTGAGCAGATGTCCGTGCCGCCTAGTAAACTCTCTTGTTAAAGGATGGGCTTTCATAATGATCAGCAATAGAATTACCAGTAATACTTCCGAGCACAAGATCCTTCTTAATGGATTGATATACATAATCAAAACTCTCCGGCTTTAGGGGAGAGCCGGTTGAATAAATACCACGGAATCTAGTCAATTTACAATGGCGGTCTATAGTAGGTTAAGATATAAAAAAGAAAAATATGAAAAATTGACCTCAATTATAATCTTAGTGAATTGAATGGCTTTTATATTTACTTGGATGATAATCTGCTTCCTGCAAAGATTGAATATACTTCGCTGATGTTCCAAAGAGAGTTACATCTAACTCGTCTATCAAATCCCACAGTGCACCAGCATTGGGCTTGAAGGGACTCCCATCAAAGAGCACTAGCGTGGCTCCCACGGCAAGTCCAGAGACCAACCAGTTCCACATCATCCACCCAGTCGTTGTGTATTGAAAGAATACATCGTCTGGCCCCATGTCACCATGGATTTGATGCTCTTTCTTATGCTGCAAGAGCATACCACCAGCGGAGTGAACGAGACATTTGGGTTTTCCGGTGGTACCCGAGGAGAAGAGAATGTAGAGAGGGTGAGAGAAAGGTAGCTGCTCAAATGTGAGCGGGTCATCATCTCCCTTGTTCAAGAAATCATCCCAGGTTACGCTAGAAAAGAGAATAATTATAGCGGATATAATTAAAGAACCACAGGACACTATAACTTACGCATTGCGTATTTCCGAGACATCACATGGCTTTTCCTCAATGAATGGAATTACAACCACTTTCTCTAGCTCGGGGAGACCCTCCACAACAGCCTTCAACTTGGCCAAATGGTCATGGAAACGCCCATTGTATGCCACAGCATTTACTGAAAAGAGAATTTTTGGGTTGATTTGCGAGAAGCGCTCCAGCACACCCTATTGTGATAAGAATAAAACACAATGAGAAGAGACATTTCAGTATGCCCAATGAAAACCATAACTTACCACAGTGCCAAAATCAGGAGAAGTTGAACTTATCATAAAATAGAACGCGATTAAACAAAAAATATTAGGCACACCAACAGGGAAAACTTATGAGAAACGAGAATGGGCCTCAATATTACCTCCAAATGGCACCAATACTAGCAGCTGCCAACATTGCAACTATCGCTTCCACACAGTTGGCAATATATCCAGCAATACGGTCTCCCCTCTGCACACCTGCAGCCTTCATGGCATTCGCGGTCCTTCTAACCAATTCGTTGAGCTCAGCATAACTTACGCGTGAATGCTTGCGAAGTTCACCGCACTGAATTAATGCCGTGCGATCTGCCTCTTTACACCAGAGGAGATTTTCTGCAAAATTCAGGCGTGCACCCGTGAACCATTCCGGGAGAGAATCCATAGGGGCAGATTCATCGATGACCTTAGAATAAGGTACCGAATACTTAATCCCGGTGAATGTCCAGACTTCGGACCAAAAGGCGCTGAGATTGGAGACAGACCAGTCAAAAAGTTGGTTGTAATTTTCTATAAAATAGGTCGAGAAAAAAAAAGGGAGGGGGTCAACACAATTCTTGCTGTCGAAGTCCCTCATTTCAAAATACCTAAATGGAGGTTGTGTTTTTCATTCACGCGATCCATGAACCGCCGCATATTAGTGGCATCAGGGCTACTTGGTTCCCACAGCTTGGGGGGATTAAGCGGGATGCCTTGGCTAAGTTCCTCTGCCATCTTGAAAATTGTGTTGTATTTTGAGGTTTCGGTCTATTATGATTGAAGTGAGCAAGGTTTGGTGAGGACTCAAAATTAGTAAATATAGCTTGTTCGACCGTGAGAATAATGTCGGAACTTCAATTTACCCCCACACGCAATATTATTATTCATAAGACACCTTCTCTATTCAGCTCATAAAAAAAAGAAAATAATAGAAGTAACAGCTTGATAGGAGTATAAAAGAACAAGGAAAGAGAAAACAAATAAATTCAAAAATAGAGGAAAATACACAAAGCAATATATAAAAAAAACTGCATCAAAAAAACAAAAATGTTCACAACGACTATTAACAAGATCAACTCAAAATTGAACAGAAAACATGATAAAAAATAACTAGATTTAGCTCAAAAGAATAAAGAGACAAATAGTGTATACTAAGGAAGCGAACCACAGCATAGCATTGCTAGAGCTGCAATAGCCTCCTTTTCGTTCTTACCGTAGGAAGGCGGATGAGCCTCAGGTAGCCAAGGCCCTGCCTGATACGGCAATGGGCTATGGGGAGGACTATGCGGGGAAGACGAGAGTCCAGGCGAAGTCTTGCTCGAGAATTCTTCATCCGTGTCCGGTGCCTGTTTCGTAGAGCGATACGCAGAGAGAGGTGGTGTTCGCAAAGCGAAACTCTCGCCCAGCACCGGCAATGATCCAGAAACACCACTTTGTCGAGGAATTGGACGGCACAAGTAGGGAGGGCCTGCGATCGAATGCCGACGGAACTTGGCAGCTACGAGCTGTGGGCCTAGTTCGCGCCAATTCTCTTCCTCCGTTGCAGAAGAAGAGTCGCTCCAATTGTTTTCGTCCTCATCCTCCTCCAAATCCTCGTCCACGACCACCCCCCTTGCTCCCCTAATTCCTCCGCCATTCAAAAGGGCCGTATCCGATTGTCGTCTGCCACTTCCGGTGATAGTAAGTCCCCACCGACCCCTGCCCATCCGCTGGAAATAGGAGCTAGTGCGTAGGACCGTGGCTACATCCTGTTCCCAGTCGGGTGGCGCCGTACGATAAATCGGATAATTCTCCTGAATCCAGCTGATAACCTCACGCATCGTTTTCTGTTTCTGTACTGTCTGGAACATATTGACTAGTAACACAGTCCATGCGCTGGAAGGCATTCTGTAGCTCAGGTCTCCCTTTACCGCTCCTCCTGTATCGTCATCGACAATCATTTCTACGTCATTATCTCCCGCATTTGACGCATCAACCCCGTCGCCATTCCCATCATCGTCCACTATTTCGACCTCTTCATCGTCTTCTTCAGGCTCTACATCTTCTTCCAAATGAAAGAGTGTCTGCTCCTCCTCCTCCTCCTCATACATGGGCTTAGGCACATAAGTCCAGGCAGCCCGGCCCACACTCAAGAAGCATGAGTTATTGCGAAGCACTTGGCGCAGTGCTGAGCGAAGAAGATCAGGGCGCTCTCGCAAGTGGGGATGCGTGGTGAGGACGTATCGGAGAAGCTCACTCTCCTTGTGCACTGTATGATGAGGGTCACGAGTGAAAGCCTGTGTTAGTATGACGAACAGATTCTCATGAATGCTAGGTTGATGGCCAGTGGGAGAAGGATTGCGACGGATTGGTCTTGGCTTGAGAGCGGGGGGTTTTAAAAGACGAACTTTGGAAACAGTCATCGGAGGGGCAAAAATAGGAAGGCGGTTAGTTCTTAAAGAATAGAGTAATGCTGAAGAAAGGAAAAGGGTAGATAATTTAAGTTAGAGAGCAATAAGAGAGAGAATAGAATAAATAACAAATAGAAAAATGTAGAAAAAGAGTTCCTGGCTTGTGAGAAGAAAAAAGAGATTTTTGAGACCGGCAAGCGAAACTCTTGAGAACGTGGTTGAGGCAGTGAGAGAGGAGCAAAGAGGTTTATCACGAGGTGCCCGAATGCCTCAAGTTCCACGAAGCCCACTTGATGCAAAATTACAAATATCCCACGAGTATCCCCCTAGTTTTTTTGCGGATGAGTAATTAAGGAAAATCTTTTGCTATAATGACCTATGATGCCATAATTCATGGTTGGAGAGGATTACGCCACCACTAACCTGGTGTTTTACTCCAGTGGATGCGATAGAATCCTCTGGGCATCTTCTCGTGGGCATTTTCTACCAAAACAACCATGGGGACGATATAACCCCCTCAATTGGCCTACGCCCAAGCAAATTCTTGGCAGCGCACTGGTCTATTTGAGATTTTGGTTGCATTCATTCTCTAACACTTTAGAGGATTTGGCAAAAATTCACATCAATCTTGTTTTTAACTTTGAAAGAATCAAGCAGTCATCGCACAATAATAGAAGAGTTTAAAGCGTTTAGCAGATTCATTCTCCTTTTAAAATTTCAATCATCGGCACTGGATTTCGGTATAACTATGTTGCAAATTCTATTCGCATCGGGAGAATATAATGCATTACAATGATGATGAGTAAAACATCTTGTACTATCTTGAAACTCTTTGGATGAAACTAGTTAGCATAACCCCAGTAACCACGATCGAACAAAGTTGAATGCTCCAAATTTCCCAACACTAACTTTATACTTTTGGAATGTTTCGCGCTTTGCATCCTCTCTTTCACATAAGAAATATAGCCTTCTTTTGCTATGACTTTTTCAGTCGGGGATTATCATTGGACAATCCTAGCCCTTTTTTTATCGATTATATGAAATAACCATTTATACTCTGGAATATTCTCTACCCATAACTAGGTCCATATCGTCCTTGAATGGCGTGATATTGACGTCTTGAGATAAAGTATCCCCAGTTGAAGTCTGGCGAAATTCGATTGAGATGGCCTTTTTTTAGAAAAAGATATCCATGACCAATTTTTGTCGGGAACACAAGATTTGAAGGACAGGGGACCACTTGAGAGGCAACTCGGGCAATAAGTCGCTGACATCATGTTCGGGCGTCTCATTTGATATCTGAACAATGGTCCATTTACTAATCGATAGCTTCTTCGTTTTTATTCTGAAGTTTTAAAGTCAAATTCGTAGTTTGTCCGATTCGATTTTGGGCGGTACACATTCGGATCATAGCCAAAATGGTGCACAAATACTTTGAGTGAATATACCGTGTCATTCTAACTACTATGTTATAGTTTGAGAAAGTTAAAAAAGTGAAATGGATAAAAAAAAGTTTAGGAAAAATAATAATAAACAATAAGAAGATAGAAGATAACTCATTTTTTAAGGCCCGAATTCCCAGCGAAAGATTTCAAATAAACAAAGAAATAAAGAAGGAAGAATAAGAGAGAATAAATGATCAGAAATGCAATTTATCTCGTCAACGAGAATAAAGAAGAGTATATATAATCCGGAAATTATGATTGAAAGAAGAGAGGGGGATTGCTTAGTACTCCTCTTCCTCGCCCTCCGTTCCCGTCCACATCTCTTCTTCTTCATCCTCGTCCCCATCCCAATCCACTACCGCGTCGTCCAACTCCTCATCCGAGAGTGCATGATGATGGTGGTGATGGTGGTGATGGTGATGGAAAGGCGCAATCACAATATCCATCTCGGCTCCCTCGTCACCCGTACCCTCCTCCTCGCTGACGTCGCTCATATCGCTGTCGGGAGTTCCCTCTGTGTATTCTTCGTAGATCTCCTCATCCTCGCTGGTGTCTTCCTCCCCTTCTTCGGCCGACTCGATTCCTCCACCTGCAATCATTCCAAGGGACGAATTCCGGTATAAATCGGGTGCCTCTTCGCCCTCCTCCTCCTCTTCCTCAACTTCTTCTTCATCCTCAGTATTTTCATAGAACTCCTCCTCATCGTCCTCATCCTCATCCTCCTCGTCTGCAAGGATAGCACGTCTCCTTCGTCTTCTCCTCGCCTTACCCTCATCAGATCTACTCATCTTAATGGCTATACGTGTGAGCTGCTCTAGTGGTCTCAAAATCGTGCTGATCACGTTTTTGGCTGCAGGGTAATTGAAATCCACCTCACCAAGCGCGCTGGTCAGCAGACCCACAAAGTTCTTCTCAAGCATGAGCTTTGCGGCCGAGCTGGGGGCGTCGGCAGGCTTACCTGCGGACGATTGGGGAGGGGGGCGCGTCGTAAGTATACGGTAACACACGTCGGATAGGGCCATCAATTTTCCGTATTTGATTTCCATCAAGCTAGGTGCGTGCATGGTGTCCTTGAGGGAGCGTGCAATCCCGTCAAGCACGAAACGACGTACATGCTGCAACTCCGAAGGTGGCACCTCTCCTGGGCGCAGTTCTTTCGACTTCGTATTCTCATCGGATTCCAGATCGGGCCCGTCGCTGCACAATGCCACCAATGTGTTTGTAGCCCAATTCGAGGGTGTATAGCGGTTTCGCCGTGGCTCGTCTGACAAGTCCACTCCTTCATACGGGAGAAGATCATTGAGCAGATAATTTAGGAAGACAGTACGCGGTTTCCACGTAGAAGTGTCCTCGCCCCGCCGACTAAAGTTCATCAAATTGATCTTACACACGGGATAGGATGAAAGTAGTTCGGTGAGGCATTGGAGCAAGAAGCAAGTATACATGAATTGCCCCTCCCGAGCTTTGGACGCAGCATCTGCTCCCTTGTCATCCTTTTCGTCAGGTTTTGAACCGGCTGCCCCCGTTTCTCCTACGGCAGGGACGGAGGCCGATGACTCGGCCATTGCCGTGTCTTGAAGTGAGGTGCTTGGCTTCGAAGGCGTGGCAAATATCGAATCGCTGCTCGGAGGTGCTGCATCTTTCTTCTTTGCACGGTGGTTGAGAAGCTCATCAATGAGGAAATTGATCACGACCGCAGAGATCCCCTCTTGTGGCTTGGGTGTCTCGAAAGGCTGCGGTTGCAAAAACATGGAGGTCTCAGGTGCGACAGTCGCTTCGGCCTTTGACGAAGACTCGCCTTCCTCCTTATCTTTTTTGTCTTGCTCTTCGGCTTCCATCGACTCTCCCTCAAGCGGTTTCTCCTCGCCTTTTTCCTCCTCGAGGCTTGCGTCATCCGCCCACCGCGAATTGCTCTTCAACGTGATCTGCTGGCTTCGCATCATCATATCGTTGGCCGGTAGTTTGCACAGGTCTCGTGTGACGCGTAGGAAAGTCTCAGGGTCACGTAGTGCAATGTGGCTATTATTGCGTAAGAAAGTGGTGACATCGACCACACGAGGACGCGGAGGAGCGAACCAGGTATTCACTTCGCGTTCCATTGTGTTCTGTAGCACCTGGGGGTCATCGACTGCATGCCGTAGAATGAGAATAATGAACGGCTCCTGCCCCACAAATCCTTCAGCGCCTGATCGAGGCAAAGAAAACAGTAGTGGAAGTCCGCCTGATTGAACAAATTCTGCGGCAAAACGGTGCTGCCGGGTCAGTCGCACGAGCACTCGGAGCAGAGCAAGCATAAAATCTTTAGGCGGTTGCGGTAGTCGTAGAAGCTCAATGCAATGCTTTAGTAGCTTCAATCTGACCTCATCCGAGACCTTTGCGCGTGCCTCACGCTCCCGCTCCTCCGGTTTTTCGACCCGTTTGATATCTGCATCCTCGGTGTGCTCAACTTCAATGGCACGTGGCTCATCTGCCATCGACAAAAATACTTCAACAACGAGAAGTAATGGCGTGATCCATTCAGCAACCGCATCACCGCCTGTCGCAAACTGCAATTCTATTAGGTCGATAAGTGGCGGGAGAAGATTTTCCTTAACGGTGAGGACCTCCTCTTGGAATTTGCTGCCATTAAGGATCAGCGCGAGTAATCGGAATCGCGAATGGAGTTTGTGCTGCAATTTCTTCCACTGTTCTTCGTCTATTGATCTATCCCTCGGCTCAACTACGTCTGAAATTAAGAGCTTGATTGTGGGTATCGTATTATCTTTGCACAGAATGGTGAAGAGATCCGTGATTTCAAAAATCGCCTGCTCAGACACATCCAGAAGCTCAAGTGCACGGCTACCAATCTCTTGCTTGACTGCTTCCCGCATCTCGTGATAGCTCTTCTCGATCTCCTTCGCTTTACCCTTGTCTTTTTCAGGTGCAGGCGCCTTCGCGTCAGATTCAGATGGCTGATTTGAAGAGGGAGTGCCCATGGAGAGCTCTAAAGCTTCACGCAGGAATCTGGCTTCTTCATTGTCACTTGAATCGGTGAGCTCCGTCATCGGTGCATCACCCCCAATCTCCACTGGCATGCTAGAAGACTCCGGGTTCCGTTCACTAGATGGTCCTCCAGCCGAAGCTTCCGCATTCTCCGGATCATCCTCGGCATGATCTTCGGTTTCTCCGCCTTCGTTGTCCCTACCGTTTGTATCTTGCTCTCCTTCTCCGCCTCCCTCCCCAGTAGTAGCTCTATTGCCGGGTGTATCTGAGTTGGTATTTCGGCGCTCACCACTGGACTCGTCGAAAGCAGCGGCAGCGACCATATCCGGATGAGATAGAAGATATTCGGCGGCGCGCGCGACTGAATTGCCGCAGCGCATTAGTGCAGTCTCTGCTGCACCCGTAGGGAACCCCATATCTGTCAGTTGGCGGATGCTCGACTCTGGCGGAGGAGGTGGGGGTGGCGGATGCCATCCGAAAAGTGTTGGAGCAGAATTACCAAAACTACTGGAGCTTTCTGCAGTTTGATTGATTTCTCCCTCCCCCTTAAGGATCTGCACAAGTATTTGTGCCAAAATGCGATGTATTGATGGTGTACTCTTGGGCAAGTATTCGCTGTTCCATATTTCGCGAACCACTGGTAACACCTTGGCACGCATCATGACAAGATGCTCGTAGGGATCAAAACTATCCGCCGCACGATCCTTGTCGCGCGAAATCAATGTATTCGTGCTGGGGGAGTCGTGTAGAAGTTTGTGGGAGATGACAATATGTAAAAGATGCAACGAGACACCGATTGCCTTGTGAAGATGATCAAGTGTTGTTTTGACTTCGTCACTCTGGTCCGCCTGGGAACTAAGCTCAATTGCCCGCTGCCAAAGTATGCGGATAAGATCAAACATGGACTCGAAGCCCCCTGCTCTATCGAAAGCGAGCACTACTATTGTTTGCAGCGTCATATGACTGCGTTCATCCACGAACATTAAACATATTAGCCCCAGCATAGCACCAAGATATCTGTAGCGTTTAGGCTCTGGTTCGGTATCTATTGCAGATGCATTACAGTTGATTAATACATTAGAAGCGTAGATAAAGAGCATTGATCCAGAACTAACCTATCCGCGGCCACAGGATACTGTCTTTCATGACCTTTGCCACAATATCTGCAACCTTGGATGCTTGTTTTTTCTGTTGCGGCTCCGCCCCTCTGCGCGTCACCAGCATCCTGCAAACTCCTATTTATGAACGGGAAAGATGTTAAATTTAGGGGGATGCCTCGTTAACAAATCCTCTCTTACCTTGGAACACGATCTGCAGACAAGTGGAGAGGTGCAGTGTCATATATTTCAAATATAATGCGTTTTTATATTTCGGGTCATTCTTCGATACCGGCAGCTCTGCCTCGCCCTCTTTAGACTCTTCACCCTCGGCCTGCTTGTTACTCGGGTCTGTTGTCTTCGGACTCAGAGGTAAATTTTCAGGTGCAAATGGGTCGCTGAGCGCAAACGCTGGCGTTGTCAAATCTTTCGCATCCTTGTTAGGACGATCCTTGAACCAAGACGAAGGCACCACATCCTTATAGTGGATACACTCTCGCACGCAAGCTCGGTGAAGCTGTCCCAACAGAGCAATAACCTCTTCGCCCTGCGGACCTGCCAGCGATTGTACGACGGTGGCAGCGCTCTTGCTATGGGAGAAAATCGGTGGGCAATAGAGATCCGCGAGTAGGCCGATATGCGCCATCACAATAAGTAGACTTCGGAAAGTGTTATTTGCGTCCTCGATTTTGGTCGTTTCCGATTCCTCCAGGACCAAGTACGTTGCAAGCAACGAGCCGGGCTCGTTATATTCAAGGAATCGCTTCGTGTTTTCAAGCGATTCGTGCAGCCCCTTTATTATCGCGTTCGCAACCACGGATGGATTCACTTCACTTGCAATATTGAACACGTGAGAGAGCAAGTAATGAGCATTGGTGGTGGCAAAATCATAGGGAAGCGAGGGAAGCAATAAGATCTGAAGGAGCTGCTCTAGCCCATCAAGCTTGATGAATTCCCGACAGTTGGTGCTGTTCTGGAAGAGACTCTCAAGAAACTTAAGGGATATAAATGCGTGAGCAAATGTCGCTGGTGCTAATCAAATTTCATCACAGAAAAATTACCTTTGAGAGAACTTCGATGAATTGTAAAATCAAACTCTCTGGTTTCTCCTCTGGCTTGGCATCCTCTGACTCCCCTGCAGAACCTGCTGCGGCTACTCGTGAAGGCTGCTCTGAGGTCGTCATCGGAATATCCGTCACTGTTTCATTTGCGGGCTTAACATGCAACCGATAGCCTGTGTCCTCTTGCTTTGCCTGCTCGCTCTGCCCGAAATCAATTATTCGCTTTATTATTTCTAAAGCCGCATTTAGCACATCAATCCGTAAACTCGGTTGATGTCGAATAAGCTCCTCGATGGAGCTACCAAGCAATGAGGCGTTGTTGCCCTCCATAAGCGAGCGCAAGTGATCCTTTGATATGAGGATGCTGAAGAAATTGGGAATGGGGTTGGCCTCTTTAAACATTTCCAAGCCTTGGCTATTAAGGCAAATGGCACCAAATGCATTGGGTATCGCGTTGATGACCTAAAACATGAAAATGCATGATAAAAATTAGAGCTACTTGAGAAAAAACAACAGGTCCATTGTTTAAGGCATACATCGCTGGAGACTAAGATCTCTGCATTAACCGTTTTTAGAAAGGTTTGTGGTAACTGTGCTTCCTGAAGCATCGTAAGCGATGTAGGCTCGTTGTGGATGATCGTTGCCAGGATATTAATCGCTACGAAGAGGAAAATTAACCGGATGCAATTAATGAGTGTCCAACATTCATCAAGAAAAGGCATTTCATTTCGAACCTTGGGCAAAAACACTACTCCCAAAGGGTTTAGGATGAGCAATTATAAGCTTCAAGGATTGCGGTAGACTGGAGTCAATAACATTTCGCAGCCCATCCGCAGTACCAGTTGTAACCATCATGTGCAAGATAAACTTTAACATTCCTTTTAACAGGCTAATGCGTTCGTGCGGCACCGAGCTATCATCTGAAGTTTCTGACGGAATTGTTCGCTCGGCAATTGCGCCAGCTGGGGCGTCTAATTGCACATCTTGCATTGGCTCGCCTTCCGTGTTAATAAATTGAGTGCAGAATTCAACTTCCTCTTTGACACGCCCAATCAGAATACTGAGCCCGTTGGCATTGATAAATACGCTGAAAGAGTTGGTAAAACCATACACGATGCTATCTAGCATGCTCACAGCCTTGGTGATCACCTAGAATTTTGAAAAATTAACGCGCGAAGTTAGACTTAATGGTTGTCAGAATATACCTTTGCATGCGAAGAATTTTTGTTTTGCAGAAGCTGTAATAATGTCGTGATAATTCCAGCAGAAATCAACATGGTCCCACCGCTCTGTGTGCTTACTATATAGGTCAGCAGGAAGAAAAAGGCATCCACGTACTCTTGAGGGTATAGATCTGAGAAAAAGTGATCACTAAATTTGCAAGTTAAATTTGGTGATGAATGTTTCGAACTCACTTGTATTATTTTCAAGATTTGTAACCAATTTTCGGAAACCAGAAAGAAGAATGCCGTGGTTAGCGGATGCTTGGAGGGCACTCAACACCTCGTTCAACTTCGACCGATAGCGTGCTAGAGCTTCTAGTGCATAGAGTGTAGCAATTTGAATAGGCTAATTGGAGAAAAGGGGCAAGGAAAAAGGTATGCCATTATTCGTCCGTAATAATAAGAAAGTTCATGAAATCATTTATGTTTTACCATAAAGACGTGTTTTTCCGGGTGAATTAAATCTGCGAGTTCCGTCACAAGCTCAGGCTCGTAGAGAAATAATTTAGCGTTTGCTTCATTTTCTGGGTACATATGGACTACTTTAGGGGTTAGGGTTTGGCGGTGTAGGACTGCATAAAATCAGCAAAATAACACTTGCCTGCTATTGCGATGGCCAGTATACGAATGGTTAGGAGGCGTAGTCGTGTTTTCGGGTCTGAGACACCAAGTGAAAGTCGAACTCGATGCAACAAACCAAAGTGAAATTCCTCCGGAACTGAATACTGTTCAACAATCTGGTCGAATAGATTTCGTTCAGAAGTGCAATGTTGACGGGGATTGATGATGGTAATGGTCGTCATTCCCTCCTTAACTTCACTGCTGCTTCCGGCCGCACCACCAGATGATGCGCCGCTTGTCAAAGATTCTCGCCGATGAATGGGCGTAGGTGTCTCTGGCACCGCTCTGTTCTCCGCTTCTGCTGAGACGTTCTCATCTGATCCCTTGTGCTGCTTTACAAACCGGTAGAAGGAGTAGTGGAAGTTGTTCAGGTCCATAGGTATTTTTGCGTCAGGTGTGCTCAACAAGTATAAATTTGTTGATTCATCCTCTGTCGACCAGGCAGAGGCAAGATCCATAATACGCTCGTTCTGAATTACAAAATTTGCTCGCAATGAACGTTGTTGACTTAGGCGTTGTGCGGGACGTAGCAATAGCCATAATGTGGTTTCGAGTACTTCGTGGTCAAATGTATTGAGGATATCATTAAGATGCTATTAGAATAGTAACTAGACTCAATAATAGCTCGAAGGCAAGTGGTTAAACCAAAAGAATCACCTCATAAGAATTATACAGATTTCGATTTGTACAATTCTCCAACAGCAGTTTTGTAAATCGCAAGATCGCTAACAATGTCTGTCGCTCGTTGTCTGCAAAAGGCTCCTTTTGTACGTGCTTCTTCAACTCATATCGTTCACACAGCTTCTCTAGAATTGTGTCGAATCGATTTAGCACGCTTATCCAAAGGAAAAGGTCCCCACGCGGAAATGGCCAGGCATCAAAAGATGCCAAGATCTTAGAGATTTCCGATTCAGGCTGTTCATTTAATTCTTGAATAAGCTTTTTCATAGCCGGCGGCTACACGAAAAAAAGGTAAAAATTAGATAATTGAAGGTGAGATCGGGGAAAGTTTGAGAAAGAAATCCCCCGACTTTCTACCCTTCCCCATATACAGTTCCTATTGATAAGGAATAACTTACAGGTGACGCCAGTTTCTTTGGTGGAGACTTTTTGATCTTCATTGTCTCGATAATAAGTATATGTATAGATATGGAGAGAGCATGCAAATATATATATGCGTCAATATATATATGTGTGACAGAAATTAAGGCTGCTCGAGACAAACAAAATAAAACAAAAGGGGGGAGGGGTGCTCACGATTATCCTAAATAACAGAATCTTTTCTGGTCTCCTTACGAAGAAAAGGAAAGTCGAAACGATGTCAGGTATGGTCGCGTAAACTCCTGCCGCAGCATTAGACTCTGACGTCACATTGATCTATACCCTGTTTTCTCAAAGTTCCTTCTGGATAGTGTTCGACCATTGTTATTCCCTCTTCAACGATGTCGTATATCACACGCACCATCCGTAACTTCTTGAAGATCGGGCCGAAGGAATATATTCATCAATTAAATACCATTGGTGACACCAAGGCCGGTATTCTGGTTGGGGTAGACAAGTACGGCAACAAGTATTACGAGGACAAAAGCGAGACGATTTACGGTAACTTTCTGCCCCTCTTTACAAATTTCCCAATCGCTTCCTTGCTTGAAACCTAATTCTCTCTCACCCTATTGAATCGAATGCATGCTATTTATTTATTATTCATATTAATTCGTATGCGATCTATTATTTTTTACTCAGGTCGGGATCGCTGGGTTGATTTCAATCAGTACTATTACGACGCATCACAAATTCCAGCCGAATGGTAGAGTTTCTTTGTCCACAATAAGAAGAATATGAGGAAAAAAACTAATTTTGATCTAATTCAGGCATATGTGGACTCACCACATTATCGAGGATCCTCCATCGGTGGAAAAGCCTTGGATCCCTAAGTTCCAGTCAGTGCATCAAGAGAACACGACAGGAACTAAAGCCGCCTATGTTACTTATAATACAACAGCACCCAAGATTACCGCGTGGGAGCCCCAAGTAAAGGACCGTAGCTAAGCTTTGCATACATAAAAAATGCTTAATTTGTATGAAGAGTGCTTTATTTCCAACAATAGATTATTTCGTTTCTTTTATTGACGTGCTATAAACATATACTCCCGTAATTTTTAAGAAAATTTCTCCAAGGACATATTTCTCAACTTTCCATGTCTTAAAAATATTCAAACAAAAAAAAAGGCATAGTACGACTCATCATTCCAAATAAATAGACAACATATATTTGAACACAAGCCTGCTCTTTTAACCATTTGGGCAAAAAAATCGGAGAAACACAAAAGACATATCAGAGCTTCGCGCGATCACTGCGACTAAGCGTTGCGGTAATCAGACCTAGTAGGGTTCAGCCCCATTTAATATTTTCACATATGTCAATGATATTCGATATTTCTTACCAGATGGATCGGATAGCGGTTGATAAACAGTTGCACTGGCGCCTTCGTTCTCCATACCAAAAGGCTTGAGGTTTACAGGGAAATAGTGCACATTAGGCATTGCGAAGTAGATGCGTGCCACATCCTTACAAGAGTCGAGGAAACGATGCGCGGTGTTGTAGAGAGTGGCCTGCACACTTGGGCTCGGCTCCACAAAGGCTTCCAAAGTCAAGCGTCTAACTTCCTGTCTTGCCAGCTCGAAATTGTATTCTTTTGGATGGTGGGTGGTCGGATATTCCCATTTCGATTCCACCACGGTCGAGAAGACGCGGTCTTCCGCCTCTGGCAGGGTCGTATACTTGTCGCGAACAAAGTTGGTAAAGGATGAACCCGTCGATTTAAGTACGCATAGATCCTTCAGCCCGCTACGAATAGTATAACCGCCGTTACGCTTGTAGGTGACTTGCGTGGTATCAACGTCGCTCTCCTTGCTAAAGGCATGCGGATGGATCTCACCATGAACGAGGAGTCGATTCCAGCGGTGCTGAGTGATATCAATATGGCACTGGTGAATGTGCGAGTAAGTGCTCACAAAATGATGAGCTAAATCACAAGCGAAATGCTCGAACGGTTGGACACTGGCCGCCTCTTTTGCCTTGATATATACGGTATTCTTCATTGAGTCTAGTGAAAAAAAAATATGGAGTTTATGGAGCTTAAACTGGACATTGACTCTAGTGTTCGTTGTGTTGCAGCTTACCAGTCGCGACCACAATCGAATTGTCCGCCTTGGTGTAAGAGGTGGCAATATCACCTTCAAGCATAACTCGAACAGTTAGCTCAGTCACCTCATGCCACTTTCCTTTGCGAACTACTTTCAGGAGTCGGACGCGGTCCTTTCCATAGACAGCGGTTTCTAATGCGTAGGTCATGTTGAATAACTTGTTTAAAAGAACAAAAGTTCCGGAATGGATACGAGAGAAAAAGATAAGAAAAGAGGACGGAAACTGCTTAGAATAAGTAAGTCCTTAGCCGAGAGCCGATTAATGAACCGTAAAGTTGCGGGGGTGAACCTTGGAGCTGAGTGACACAAATCGTAAGAATCACACGACAATCAAAGCCACCACCCTACTGAAATACTATAATATTTCAAATTCGAAGCCGAGGCCCGAGCAGATAGATCTAGAGATCCTTAGAAGACAAGGTTATAAGATAATACATGCATGGAAAATAGATTCGCTGATGTGTAAAGCTCCAAATGCTTTGAGGAATACATTTCATCCTCCGTTCCAAGAGAGTTATCATTAGCTAATTCGAAAAAGTATTAGGAAGCGGCTGGGATAATCCACATATAAAATTCCTGAAATCCAGCGCAAAGTCGGGCAGAGTCCCACAGAGGAGTAAACATTAATTGCAGTTGAACACCGAATACTAGCATGAGCATATTCGACCTCTGCATTTTGAGAGACGAATGTTGCTTAAATGTTATGCTGCTAATCCGGTTCCTGGTGGATTACAAAGTAAAAAACTAATGCTCCAAAGTAGAAATCTTGTTAGTTGAGGCATATTACATGTATTGAGAACCGCAATGCGGGTCTCAGGATTCTTAATCCGTCTTTTACGAGATATCCATTGTTCGGCTTATTATTCCAAGGGAATACCTTTTTCCTTGCATCATAAAACTGGGAAAACATTCAATTTATCATTAATCACCCTAGTATCTATATCTAATGGATTATATCCAGAAATTTTCTCATTTGGAGCAAATTTAAGCACAGCTCATTAAATAAAATTTTTATAGCATTTTGAAAAAATATATATATATATTGAGTTTGCCCGATTATATTAATTATGGATCCCCCACCTTTCATATCGAATAACCTAGATCAACCAGCAAAATTATTGAGCGATTCAAAAGGGCTTTTCATTAACAAATGATCCTGCCTGTTTTCGACTCTAAAGAAAAAGAAATAGTTTGGAGAATCGGGGTATCGATCCCCGTGCCTCTCGCATGCTAAGCGAGCGCTCTACCATTTGAGCTAATTCCCCAATTTGTTAAGTTTTCAAAATTAGTAACCATAAACCCCAAGTTTTTCACTTTGATCTTTTGCTCTTGCCTGATTTTAACCCGGGGGAGGGTTAGTGTAGTGGACTATTCCTGGGATGCCCATGAGAACGGCGTGGGTTCGAATCCCACATCGGTTTCACGTACATGCTATACACGACAACTGCGATACACGCATATCGATTGAAAGTCTATCGATCAAGGACCTATATCTCGTTAAGTCCATTGACATTAACTTCATGTAATATATGGAAATTAAATAAAAAATTTCCATTGATTGATCAAAAAAAAATTGCCTGCTTTTTAATATTTTTTTTTGCCTTTCACTTACTTTAAGCATATTTCTATTTTCGTTTCTCATTGTCGAAGCTTAGAGTAGTTATATAAAAACTTCAAAATCGGTAAAAAAAAGTCCCCACCTAAGTTATACAAGCAAACTGCCGTTTTCAAGTGACAGAAAATTGCGCACTTGTACGAAACGCAAGCAATACATGTTGTTTTGCAAGTGTTAACCAACAAGCTGATTGCTTTTCCAGTGGCAGTAGTAGAATGAAATCTCGGGAAAGTGGTCCCCTGTTTAATCAAGAAAGATCGGATGCCCGTTGATTTGAGAGGAGTTCTCTCCAGTATATTGAAATACATTAATATACCGGTATTTGTAAACTGTGGTGATTTTTTTAAAAGTTTTGCCTTTCTGTGATCGATAGAACTGAATGTAATGAATTCGTCTTCGTCTGCACTGTAGCAAAGTTAGAGCCAAGCTACATAGCTGGGAGGATAGGTTTTAAAAATCAAGAATTTAACTCTCAGTTTGTCACTGTCCTAAATTTCACAGGGGAATATGCGACGATAAAGGAGCTGGTTGATATACGCGAAATAAAATAAAAATAAAATCTACGTACAAAGGAAAAATGAGAATGAGAGGAAAAAAGAAGGCAATAGAAGGGAAATCCATATTATTTTTATAGGGTGAGATGGTAGAGCGGAGATGAACAGGCAGGAAATTTAGCCGGTCTTCTGCTTTTTCCGCTTGCCTTTGCCCTTGCTCTTGCTCTCGCTTCGCTTCACGGCCCGCAGCTCCTTCTTCATCCTTGGATCCACCATCTTGTAACGTCCCTTGACACCCTTTGGCCGGCCTTGAATACCCCGATTTCCTCCCCTGGCCACGACAAGCTGGGCAGGCTTCCGCTGTTTGCCTACTGCCTTGCTCATCAGCTTCGCGATAGACTGGGATTTTTCCCGCTCCGTCATATCGGATGTCTCGGCAATGGCCGAGGCCTTTTTCTGCAACTTCGCCAACTGCTGCGCAGCCTTTGCCTTCTTCCTGGCCTTTGCCTCGGCAATCTTCTTGATTGGGCGAGCATCAATGGCTTTAAGTCGTTCGCGCAAAGCTTGAACTGCCTCCTTTGTCACTGGAAGATTGGGTGTATTGTGTTTCTTTTCGTCATCGAGGAACCATTCAGGTAGAGAGTGCGAATCGTTGAAGGTGCGTTTGTTGAAGCCGTCGTCCAAGAGGTCGGATTTACTCTTTTGCCTATTGACGAGCTGCTGTGCAAGGGTCATAGCCTCCGCAGTGATAAGCCCAATGTCTAAGGCAGAAATAGCAGTCAGTGGATGGACGAGAAAAAAAAAAATAAGAGATGCAGGAATGCTTACTGTTATCCCTTGACTTTTTAACCCCGTCCTGCATGTCATCCTCCCACATGTCGGCATCTTCATCTTCACTTTCTCCAGCCGCCACCACCTCAAAATCGTCACTGTCCTCGTCGTCAGATCCATCCACAGCTTCGTCTGCTTCCTCCTCAGCCTTCCGCTTCCGGGTACTAGCCCCATTTGCCTAATGAATGAAACATGTAAGCCACAAGTTGCTATCCGCTTTGCTTGATAAGATGAAAGCTACCTCTGGTTTGGCATTCTCCTCATCCTCTAGTTCTACCATATCCACTTCGTCCTCCTCTTCCGCCCCCTCTTCCTCTTCCTCTTCCTCTTCCTCTTCATCCTCCTCCAAGCTCTTAAAGAGGGGTTGATCAAACCATAGTGCTGCTTTCTTGCTCAGCTCCCCTTTTCTGGGCTTATCTTCGTCCCCTTGCTCCAAGCTCCTTAACAGGGAGCCTTTCTTCTCTTTTCTCCCCTTGCTGTCATCTGCAAATCTCACGCGCTTCTTGCCATTTTCCTCCTCGCTCTCACTGTCGCTCTCACTTGTGCTGTCACCATCTTCTTTTCTTGCCTCATTCGCATCGTCTTCCTCCTCTGAGTCAGAAGCAATTCCCGTCCACTCCCCTTCTTCATTTCGCATTTTCTTTACACGATACTTGGCGTCTCGTTCCGCTTGGCGCTCCTTGTACTGCTCGTACATCTCATCCAGCTGCGACTCAAGGCGGTCTGTATTATCCTCGTCATCGTCATCGTCTTCAAATTCCTCTTCGTGTGGGTCTTGACTCTTTCGGGTATTGGACAGACGCGATTTTTTACCGGTATCTAGATGGATATCGCCATCCTCGTCCTCCTCAAGCTCATCGAGGATGGAGTCCGTAAGGGACATGTCGCCTTTGCGCAGTTTGCTAAGTGCCTGAATGGCCCAACAAGATTCAATAAGATTAAACTTACATCAAAGTTAAGAGGCAAATAAGGCTCGGACATACCCCATCTTTTTCAATCTTTTTCAAAGAGAATACCTCACCATCGCCATTGCTTGCCTGATCTAGAGCGATGTCGGTGGGGGCAATCATATTGAGCTGCATACGCAAAACTTGTTTCTGCCGTTTTTCGTTGGCTTTTCGGCGCGCGCGTCTCAGACGGGCCTCTTCGCTCTTGGCGAGGGAGTCGAGCTCCTCGTAGACAGCATCCTCATCTGACTTCTCTCCTTCCTCCTCGGGTTTTTCCTCAGGTTCCTCCTTAGACACCTTCTTCTTCTCATCCAGACCCACCTGTGCATGCATCAACTCGATTAATAACACAATATCGACCGATAGCCCATAGGAAATGGCTTACCGCTTTGCGAGCTGCTTGCCGCCATCTTAGCAAGTTACGGAAATCCTTCTTACCAAGCACCTTTAAATCTTCACAGCACGCTTTGATTTCGTCGTCCATACAGCTCATGGAAAGATATCTAGAAACGGCATCGGTTAAAAATCGAAACTTGGCCTCATCTCCCCTTCCAGAAAAAAAAAATACTCACTCTTTATCTTCCCCATCGAAACTTATTTTGTTCACAGTCGACAGGATCGAGATGGGGTCATCCGATCGAATAAACTCAGAGGCCGGCACGGATTTGAAAAGGATGTAGTCACCATCGTCATATCCATCACGCTGTCTTCGTTTTTTCTATGAGGCAGAGAGGGTGTGAGCTAAGAATAACAACTTCCGAAATGCGAGAGAATTAAGGACCAACCTCAGGGTGGAAAATATCAATCTGCTTGTTGCTTGACTGGGAAAGATCGATTTCGGAGAACACAGCCTTGGGATCCAGGAAGCGGGGGTCGATTTTTTTAGGCGCAAGGAAGTCTTTGCATACCACAAAAATTTCTGCGGAAACGTTTCTGTCAGCAGAATACCATGTAAGCTCACCCCAAGAGGCAGAAAACGCATCTAGAGCAGGTCAAGTTACCTGGAGGAGGGGGGTTTGGTTGCCTCGACTTTTGTGAACAATTGGTTGAAAACCCATATTAATTTGTTGTAGTCTTTAGAACGAAATACTTTGGTGACGAAGGTTCCGCCCTTGTTCAGGAATTCGACGGCAAGCTTTAGCGACATAAGCACAAGTTCTGACTGGGAATATGCATCTTGAACCCAAGCTGTACCGACGTTTGGGGCACCGTCGTGAAGAACTCTGGAAAAAGAAAACAAAAGAAGATCACCTTAGCCATGGGCAAACTAAAGAAATAATAAGAGAATCCGGAATCATACACATCAGCCTTCCAGTGTTTCAAGTGTCCACGAAGCTGTGCTCGACATTTATCCGTTGTAATATCTTCCTGCATAGTGATGACATTTGGAATCGGTTTGATGGCGGCCAAATCCACACCCACAATTAAACTGGACACGGGCATGTACTTTTGAGCAACCTGCAGCCTAGTAGTATCAAAGACTCATATTAGTCCATTTCTCTCCATCACACCTTCAGCAAGTGGAATTACCATCCTCCTGGCGCAGCACACAAATCAATCAAGCATCGTGCTCGCTCCAAAAAGTTATATTTTTTGTTAAGTTGGATCAGCTTAAAGGCCGAACGGGCACGATAGCCCTGTTCCTTAGCCAAATGATAGTATTTATCCAAACGCCCTAGTCATCGGAAGAAGGTTAGGATCCCATGGCACACAAGCGGGCATGCAATAAGGCATCATGGTTTACCTTTGGCTGTTTTCTTGTCTCTTTTACCCATTATGAATTATATATAATGAATAGATGGGATCCAAAGTCAAAATACCTTGCAAGAAAATTTTGTTTACTAGAGAAATGCACAGTCATGACAAACAGTCACCGAGAAAGATCCTTCAAAATGCGTCGATCTCTCCCTCCTCACCACCGGCTGTGCGAAATCAGGCCAACAGAAGCGTAGGTTCATGTGTCCATACCCTGTTCACTTGATGGAGGTTAATACGGAGCTGGTGAAATCGATCGGGATCGACAGAAATGCGTTTTGGGGTGCACCTATTATTGTATTTAACTCGAAACTTGGCTTTGTTGAGATGCTATGTATCAAGAGGCCCCATTTAATGAACTATAGTATTTTACAAGTGAATGACAGTTTGACCAAGCGCCGTTCCGGGTTAGTCCTTAGAAAAGGTCGATTCCATCGTCTATCCTTTGTTTGAAGTTAAAACTATATGCTCAGCATCATGGCCTTTCTTAATATTCTGAACAGCGGTCATACCATGGGATTACTAGTAAAATTAAGCCCAGGATGCTCAAACAGAGATGTAGGCAAAGTCGTTTAATTTCTTTTCTACTTCCACCTTTCGTGTAAACTTAAAGAGAAGAAAAAAAAAGGAAGACATTTAAAAGAAAAAAAAATCTCCAAAGGGAAACATATGGCCCCCAAGTGTATATAAAAAACTGTATAAACTAGAGATTTGGAAACCCAAGCAAGGCAAAACCAGATTAACGTGAAATACAAGGAAGTTAAGAATGAGTGAAGAGGAAGAGGCTGCTGATCACACTACAAGCATAGAAAATGTTTTAGCATACACTCGGGGGAACGGGTTCAATGGAGTTCAAAGTCAAGCCCGGCACTTACTTGCATATTTCTTCGTCCAATCGTGGGCTATCCAAAAGCAGAGAGGGTTAGGTAGAAGATCCTCTTGAACGAAAGGCAACAAAATACATACCCGTGGCGATTGCGGCCTTTTCATTCTCCTTCCAGTGCTGTGCCACGTCGTTGGCGAGAGGATCGTCTGGGTTTGGTGCAGAGAGCAGTGCCTGGATAGAGAGCAGCACCGTGCGGATCTGAAGAGCAGGGGACCACTTGTCTAAAATTTGGAATGCACGGCCATGTCAATGAATTTAGCATCAAGAACATCAAGCGCCGTCGTTCCCCTCTTCCATTACCTTTCAAAATATCCAAACAGATCCTCCCGAGTTTATCGATGTTGGGGTGATAAATCTTGGTCAAAAAGCGGACCTTTGGCGGAGCCATCGGGTATTCCTCAGGAAGAAAGAGCTCCAGCTTGAAAATACCACCTAGAATGAGGCAGACAGAATCATCCATCACGTCGATGTAATACAGAGAGAGGAATCTTAAAGCGTACCCTCAAAGGGAGACTGGCTCGGTCCCGCCATGACGACATCAAAATACCTCAAGTTATCTTCGTGTGGTGTTGCGCTGATGCCGGGAGCCGGTTCGGCCAAGAGCCGCTCAGTCTCCTACTCATCATTAGGAATGAGGTTAGTGTGAGAATGAAGAGCAGAAAATGGCTAGGTCACCCACCTTTACTATACGCTTGGGCAGGGCCATGATCTGGTAATCGTAGGCTACTGGATATTAACAAATGAAATAGAATTCAGCAAGATCCAACGAAACCACACCCAAGATCTCTCTGGAATGGGAGGAGGGAGGGAGATAGATAGTTACCGGTCTAATAGAGAAAATACTAGAAGGATGAAAAGGAGGAGTCAAGGAGAAGAAATCCTCAGACTTGGGCCACGATTCAAGCGGGAGGTTGAGGGCAGACATCGGGAAAAAGCTTGAATTGACAAGTTTCTTGTTCATAACCAAAAACTCTATTGGCAAAAGCGCGAATATATAGATATAAATAATACGTACAAGAAATATAGAAAGGAAAATTAATGCTCTTAGGGGGGGGGGGGAATAAGGAAAGATTCGTTAGAATAGGAAGATATGGAAAGAAGAGTATTTTTCTAGGGTTTTTTATATACATCTAAACAATAAAAAATGATCATTTCTGGATTAATCTAGAAATCTATGCTGAACTATTGGTGCTGAACTATTCTAGGAAATGCAATGCTCTATGCAATATGGGGCATTCCGGGGCGTCCGCCGCTTAATGGCCTGCCCTCGCGGTTCACCGACCAGAGGGCCGAGCCGCCGATTGATTTTTTAATGCCGTCGGTCAGAGCGACGGCGGTGGCAGGGGGGAGCACGATGGGCGGTAACCGCAGCTCCTCGATTTCCTGCTGGCCCGGTTGTGGCTGAGGGTTGGAAAGCGGGGTGAAGTTCTTGGGCGACGAGGGGGTCGATGCAATCCCTCCGCGGGTGCTCCCCACGTTCGTATATTCCATGCGAGGCGAGTTGGGCATCGACATGGACCCTAATGCAAAGGAACCAGGCGGTAACGGCATTGGCTGTTGCTGGAACCGAGGCCCTTCTCCGGGGAGGTTCATGCGTAAGCTGGCGTGCGACGGGCCTCCCAATTGCCGGCGCATGAGTTCTTGGCGCAGCAGAGCATTCTCGCGTTGGAGCTCGCGGATGTAGTCGGCAGCCAGCCGCAATACGGTGCCTTTGTTGGGCCGCTGCTTTTGGTCCGAGGAGGAGGAGGAGGAAGAGGGGCAGACCAGCTCCGAGATTTCGAGGATGGTGTTGTTGATATTATCGCGGCGACGGCGCTCGACCACATTGTGATTCTCGCGGCGGCGAAGAATGCGTTCGATGGCAGTTTTGCTGTCGACATCGTTCCTAAAATCCACAGCCAATGTCAACACAGGCCTTGACATGAGGGCATGAATGGGGGGGGAGCCTACCTGTTGAGAATGTTGACCCCGTTGACCTTGTACGTCGACTGCTTAGCCTTCCGGCCGCCCGTCTTCTTGATGGCGGACGACGGCTGGTTGGACGAGAAGTTGAGGAACAGAGGCTGCTGCGAGGGATCGACGTCTTCGCCCGATTCGGGCTCTAATGAGGATTGGCGCGAGGAGGCGGCCGACGAGTCGTAGACGTGGAAGGCGGGCTGGGCGGAGGGATTGAGGGGGGCCATGGAGGCGGCGGCGACGGCGGGCGAGAAGTTGGAGGATGGAGCCATTGGCGAGAGAGCGAGGAGCAAGCGAAAGCAGCAAGAGAGGCAGGCGAAATTGTTTACCGACAGGAATCCCATGCACCAGTCCAATTCATCTCCGACTATCCTCGTTTGTGTCTCTGTCGTGAGAGAAAAATTGGCCTGAGGCCGAAAAGGGGACGGCCTTTTGCGAAGCTTGCAAGCCTCCGTTGGTGTGGACCAGTGCTTGCGCTATTTTTGTTCACGCTTCGTCGCCTCCCCCTCGACGGTTTCGGCCGGAGATGGGTGCATGTGCAAGGCCGCGGACCAGCAAGCGGCCGCCCGAGAAAGGGAAATTGGGCACGCGATAAAACTTCCGCGGCGTGCAGTCACGCCCGCAAGGCCGGCCCTTGGTCATGTTTGCTCACCCGCCTGTTTTGGAAACCCGGCCGAAGCGTCGGCCTGACGAGGGATTTCTGTCTCTGATAACCCGCACAAGCGTTGCGTCACATGCAGCGTCGAATCATGGGCGAGGCGAGGAGCCGGCATTTGAGAAAGCGAGGACTTCTCTCGATGCCGGCCGTTCTTTACCCTTCTTTCAGGGTTTTCATGGGGATCGAGTGTGGAGGATTGGCCAAGGTAATCTGATCCTGCGCTTTTCCCTCCACCCCGCCCCCCCCCTCTCGGCCGGGGAAAAAATACTCCCGACGTCAAACGTCAATTTCGAGGATACGAGGGCGAGGCGCAGCAAGTCTGCATTCTCGGTACTAGAGCAAGTCGGCGGGCCTAGCAAGATGAACTTCCTCTTCGAATCCGGCACATCCCTCTCTCCTCGCCATAGCAGATAGCGGTTAGCCATGAAGTTCAGCAAAGGTGCGTGCTCTCCTGGATGGATGGATGGATGACAGGTCGAGAAATGTCGGGTTGGATGGCTTCTGTGAGCCCAGATCGCTATCAACCAAGGCATTTCCGTTCATTGGCAAACATCTCGATGCTCATGCTTTTAATCTCCAATCTGTAGATGTCAGCTCGTCGCGCCGTAAGAGCCGGAAAGCTCACTTCTCGGCCCCCTCTAATATCCGCCGCAAGATTATGAGCGCTTCGCTCTCCAAGGAGCTGCGCGAGAAGTACCATGTAAGTTCCTACCTCAGCTCGCGATCAAACGCTCTGCGCCGATCACTAATGTCTCTAATGGATCAATCCAGGCTCGCTCCATCCCCATCCGCAAGGACGATGAGGTCATGGTGGTGCGCGGCTCGTATAAGGGTCGTGAGGGCAAGGTTGTACAGGTGTATCGTAAGAAGTGGATCGTCCACATTGAGCGCTTGAACCGCGAGAAAGTCAACGGTAGGAGGCCCGATGTCCTCATTTTGCGTTGGCCATTGACTCACTAGGCGATATTATCTAAATATGCTAGGCTCCACCGTCCCCATTGGCATCCACCCCTCCAAGGTGGTCGTGACCAAGCTCAAGGTCGACAAGGATCGCAAGAGCCTCCTGGAGCGAAAGGACCGGTCCGCTTCCTCCAAGGGCAAGGAGAAGGCAGAGGATGCCATGCAAGAGGTATGTGTATATAATGTAGGGGGTGAGAGGAGGAACCAGAATGTTTCTAATATTCAATGCATTGCCATTATCTAGTAAATGACCTAGGCGTGCTTTTTGATATCGTTTTGCTGAGGAAAACAAAAAACAATATAAATAAATATTTTTATTCTTTTAAACATACCAACTTGGTTCCATTCGAATATTAAATTCCAATACTAATGCACATTAGTCGAAAAGAAGAATATTAGCCAACGAATACCTGTCATTTATTTAATTTTTCGCAAGTGCTCTCCTGTGGCAAGCACGGTGAGCTCGTCTCCAATCGACACGGATCCGGCTAGGACCAAATATCGGTTAGTGTCCCATCCATCTGTCTATGCATCTAGTAACCGAAGAAATTCCAGAGCTTACAGGTTGTCTTCATGACACAGTTCATTCCAAAGCAGGCGGTGTAAGGCGCCCCCTTATCCACCCGCCTGTATCCCTGAAGGGTCCTCTGCGGCTGGTGCTTAGGGTGGGGCTCGCCGGTCTCATGATTGACGTTGGGGATGGTGCAGCGTGTGCATCTGCAAGCGACATGGTACTCCACACCTCCAATGGTAAAGCTTAGCCAGGTGTCTTCGGAGAAGGGAGAGCATCCGCTCACCACCACATTGGGGCGGAAGTGTAGAATGTGAACGGGCGTCTCAAGCCGAGAGTTGAGATCTTCGAGAGATGCCTCGGAGATCAGAAGCATGGGGAAATAGTCTTGAAACGCAGACTATACAAAACAAAAGAGAAAGCGGATTGGCAG
Organism: Calcarisporiella thermophila; assembly: GCF_041956535.1. Classification (NCBI taxonomy): domain Eukaryota; kingdom Fungi; phylum Calcarisporiellomycota; class Calcarisporiellomycetes; order Calcarisporiellales; family Calcarisporiellaceae; genus Calcarisporiella; species Calcarisporiella thermophila. The sequence continues at coordinate 803,581 of NW_027192198.1, forward strand.
GGTTGAGTGGATTGGCTTGTTGGCCAGGATTTTCGTTCTTGGCCACGCGCAAGCAAGCAGTATTACCTGTGCCTGGAACCCTAGCTCTTGCTCACTCGGAGTATGATGCTCCACCTTACGGATACCCTCCAAAGACTTGTGCACGAGCCTGACCTCTTTTCCGAGGAACCGGCTTAACCACTCGGCAGCTGCATCGCCCATGTCATAGGCATCGACCTTATCCGCCCACACTTGCACCACCACCTTACGTTGTACGATGGCTTGTCTGGCAAATTAAAGAAGTAGTGAAAAAAAATTTTTGACCGTGGAGGCGACGGCCTACTTACGTTGGAACCAGGGGAAGTTCCAATTCTTCCATTCCAGGAGCTGTAAGAGTGAGTGTGCCTCCCGTTGGGTGATTGGGGTCTTCGTGTATGTTGGGGGTGATAAGCACCATCCTCGGAGACTCGCGTTGCGAGAGCTTGTTCATATCAGAAGTTATAATAGCCCATTGCCTATCATATTTGAAACCATCTACATCGGAAATATTTGGAGATATTAAAAAACAATCCAAAGGCAACATGGTCGATGGAAAAACGCTTAATCACATTGGTTGATGGTGAGTGAGGTCTGAGGCACACCTCGGCACGATTTAATTGGATAGATATAGAGCTAGCAGAGGGCCAAAGCATCATGAGAAACGGCACAAAAACCTCATGGGCCCAGCCATCACTCAACGAGGAATTACCTGGGAGACTTTGATATGTTCAGTCACCATCGCGTCCTTCACAACCGCAGGCGAAGAGTCCAAATCTTGCAAATGGGTGCCTTTATTTGGCCACGGTCTATAGATATATATATATATATATAAACTCAAGACCAACGCTGACTCACAAGGAGTGCTCTGTGACTGCCCAGGAGATGCAAATCAAGTCCCTATTCGCCTTCCGCTCGAGCATTCCATGACTGCCAAAGCGGAAGGCGAATCTAATCGATGCATTTACCAGACGGCCTCTGATTGGCCAGTTAAAAATAATAAGGTAAAAAAGCTTGCGCTTCTTATGTCCATTATCTCATGTAACGAGAGTTTTAGTTCATCTGCTGGATCGCTTCTCTCCCTCTCTTTCTTCCTCCCCTATCGGCCCCTCCATCGACTTTAGAGATCATCTCGCATCATCTGTAATAACTACACACTCATCTAATACATCTATACCTCTATTTCCCCATATCCCTTAAAAATAGACCATGCGGCCCATTGTTGCTCTCCTTATTTCATCTTTGTTTACTTTTGCGTATGCCTTCGACATCAATACCGTGGATAATTCCACTCGCGCTCTGTTCCCGACCTGGTGCACTCATCAAAAAGCATCGTGCGAGAACATTTGCTATGAGAATGGCCTGACGACGCAAGCCAATAACTGCGATGACAAGACTCTCGCGTACCACTGCATCTGCAGCAACGGCCTCGCGCCGAATTCTTCGCAATACACTCAAACGATTCCCTACTTCATATGCACGACAGATCGCGAGGACTGTATTCGTGGATGCAAAATAGCTGATGCCACCTGTGTGGCACAGTGCCATGCTAGAGCCAACTGCACTGCAACCGAGCCGAAAAAGTAAATATCCCTTCATTAATGTTAAGCACACAATGGGGCTGATTCCGACATCTTGTTTTTTAGATACAATCGCACTAGCACTAGCACCATTGGCATGGGAACCCCCAGCAGCGTCAACCCCGCCAATAATCCAACCTCCACTAAGCCATCGGGTATCTTTGCTCAGAGCGATTCGGCTTCCTCCGGCATCAATATCGGGTTTGTGGTGTTTTTGAGCGCTGCGGTGTTCTTCTTCAGTCATTTCTAGACAATCCGTCTCGGCCGTGTAGAATATCACTCCCCCCAAAATGTCTACGACTCTTGCACGTTTAAGCTTATATATATACTATGCTTATTCTCTTTTACCTATTTCATTAATGGTCGTTCACATAATTCTCTACTTATATATCAAGATATTTTCCAGAAACTATTTTATTTCTATTTCTATATCTATCTCTATTTCTATTTTATATTCTCTATTTACGCAACTTAACATATGCCTTCTTTTCTCCTCCTTAATACGTTTATATTCGACCAGGCCCTTATTTTCCCCCCCACTTATGACGTTCCACTCTGACTGTCTCTAAAGCATCGTCTTCAAATAAAAAAAAATAAACCCCTTGACTTACTTATTTATCCATGCTTGCTCCACGATGAAATCTTGAGTAGTATAGCCGCATTCCATGCATGACGGCACCAACCTAAGATGAGTAAATTATGATTTTGCGGAAAAGCCCATCTAAGACCTTTCAGAATAGCGGCCTGCCTACTAGCAATGGTCCGGCGTTCCGATCCCTGTCCTCTTTGTCATAGTTTGTCAGGCACTTATGCCGTAATATGTTTGCTGCCCCTTGCATGAACCGTCCTCCCAAACCACAGTTGCGTGCAGTGTTCAGACCAATGCAAACAAGCGCTGAAAATAGGAATCAGCATTCGACATTGCCCAGGACGGAGAGATGCAGAGCCTGAAATGTCATGCCTGGCCGTCCCAAGTAAGGTTCTGCTTGCTCCGGGATATAGTTGAGTCATTGCCGAATTTGCCCATCCAGGCTTTCATTTAGAGACGTCTGGTTCAACAAGCCCTGCCACAGCCAGGTCCACCGACTCGTTTCTCAAGGCCATCGACAGATATAGAAGAATTCCGTCTTGTTTTACCTGACAAGGCAATAGACCGACCTTTAGAATAGTGAATTTAACCCGAGAATCTCTGAAACTAAGACTAAGGAAATCCCAGAAATCTGTGGAGGGCAAAGTTGAAGGGGAGGGGGGGGGGGCGGCGAAAGTCATAGGGAAGCCAGAGAAGGAGGGGGAAATTGGGCGAGAACAAGCAGGTCTATAGGTGCCGCGGTGGGCCGAGCTTGATCGTAGAGCTGGGAGGAGAGGGAGGGATGGGAGGCGGAATACGACTCCGAGGCGCAGGACGGGCAGTTGGGCTGTGGCTTCTGGATTCGGTATGAAGAGAGCTGAAAAAGGGAGAAGATCCCGTCTTTTCAAGAAGAGCAAATGCTGGCGAGGATTCCTCTGGGCATCTTCCGTTTGACACACACTCTGAGTCATTTGAGTCAAGGCAAATTTGATATCCGAGGATACTAAGCGAAATTACTCCTCGTGAAATTTTGAAAGTGGATTTCCTTATGCTCACCAATGAAAATTCTATAAACGGGAGGGGGGTCTCGTAAACATAAATTTTCCTTGGACTTTCTTTATTTTCCTTACTCTTTTGGATTTTTTTTCCATCACTGAAAGATGTTGACTGCTCTCAACCATTTTACCAAGGCTTGCCCTTTCCTCAATAAGACCTCGGTCTCCACTCTGAGAAGCCTCTCGACGAAGCCCGCCATGGGCGAGAGTGGCATGACCAATGCGCTCCTCTCGGCCGCAGAACGATGCCCCGTGATGCACAAGGCCCTCGTTGCCCGCCAGTGCGCTCATGTCTCCACCACCTCGCGGGCGGCGAAACCCGTCTCCTCCCGGGTCAATGCTGCCGCTGTCAACGAATCCTCCCCATTCATGCAACCTGTGCTGGGGACGAAGGCGGTCGAGGGTAATCATCTAGCAGTTTATCAGGAATGATGATAGGCCATGTACACTTAATTAATTGACATTCCAATAGCTTGCCCTGCGCATCAAGCCAAAGCATCGTCGACATTCGACTATGAGGCCTTCTACAACGAAGAGATCGAGAAGAAGCACAAGGACAAGAGCTATCGCTACTTCAACAATATCAACCGGCTTGCCCAGGAGTTTCCCCGTGCGCACACGGTCAACGAGAAGGATCGTGTCACCGTGTGGTGCAGCAACGACTACTTGGGCATGGGGCGTCATCCGATGGTGGTCGATTCGATGAAGTGAGTTGCTTTTGGATGGATGTGCGATCATCCCCATCCTCCTCCCCCTCCCGATGGCTGACCTTCTCTTTGCGTCTGCATCACAGGAAAACGCTCGATCGCTATGGTGCTGGCGCTGGTGGGACACGAAACATTGCCGGCAATGCCGCCCTTCACTTAAATTTGGAACGTGAGCTTGCTAGCCTTCACCGCAAGGAGTCCGCGCTCGTTTTCAGCTCTTGCTACGTGGCCAACGACGCCACCCTCAGCACCCTGGCCTCGAAACTTCCCGGATGTGTGATATTTTCCGACGCCTCCAACCACGCCTCCATGATCCAGGGGATTCGCCACTCGGGGGCTCGCAAAATGATCTTCCGGCACAACGATCTGGAGCACTTGGAGCAGCTTCTCCAGTCGGTGGATCTGCACGTCCCCAAGATTATCGCCTTCGAGTCGGTCTATTCGATGTGCGGCTCCGTGGGGCCGATCCGAGAAATATGCCAGCTGGCTAAGAAGTATGGTGCCATCACCTTCTTGGATGAGGTGCATGCGGTGGGAATGTACGGCCCCCGGGGGGCGGGTGTTGCTGAACACTTGGACTATGAGATGAATGCGGCTTGTCCGCTGCCCAAGCCGGGCTCCGCCCTGGACATGGTCGACATTGTGACGGGCACGCTTGGAAAGGCCTACGGTGTGGTCGGCGGGTACATCGCTGCCTCCGCCTCGCTTGTCGACATGATTCGCTCCTACGCGCCCGGCTTTATCTTCACCACCTCGCTGCCGCCATCGGTGGTGGCCGGTGCGCTCACCTCGGTTCGATATCTGAAAGAGTCGCAGGTGGAGCGCCGCATGCAGCAGCTCAACACCCGCGAGTTGAAGCAGCGTCTGGCGGACCTTGACATCCCCGTGGTCCCGGGGCCGTCCCACATCGTGCCCGTCCTGGTCGGGGAGGCCGAGGTGTGCCGATTTGCCTCGGACCAGCTCTTGCACGACCACAACATCTACGTGCAGGCCATCAACTATCCCACGGTGGCCCGGGGCGAGGAGCGCCTGCGCATCACGCCCACCCCGGGACACACCCCCGAGATGATGGACCAGCTGGTGGACGCTCTGGTGGACATCTGGAAGCGCAACAGCCTGAAGAAGGTGAGCGACTGGCGCTTGGAGGGCGGTCGCGCCAATGTGGGCGTCCAGGGCCAGGAGGTGAGGCCGGTGTGGACGGAGGAGCAGCTGCAGGTACAACCCTGCGCCGCCTAAGAGGGGCCTCGCTCCAACCTCACGGCCGACTTGCCCGGCTTCCCACCACGAAATTAATTATGTAGTCCATACCTCCATGTTTTGTTGGTTTTGTTTAATTATCCTCCCCCCTCTTTTCAATGGCAATGCAAAAAGATAGTAATATTTTAAAAAAAATCAGAAAATGTTTTGATATATAGTTTGACATGGCCCCCTGCATGTTTTTTTAAGTTTTCTCTTTTGAATGGCCCACGAGAATTGCTTGAGCACATAATAAATTGAAATTAATGCAGATAGCCATGCCCCTCCTACGAAGCCATGAGTAGAACGAAAAGAATCCATGCAACTTAAAAACTGAATCAACATATATATATTATATATGTATATATAGATTTAGGGGCATAGTGCGTAGAGACAGGATAAGATAAAAAAGAGAATTTGAACATATATAATAATATTGTACTAATTGGGAAGATAAAAAAAAATTATTATGTATATTGAAAAGCCATAGAAAAAAAGTATTGCGGATTAGGCTGAATAGAAGGGTCAAAATAAATACGAGAGATTAGGTGATAAGGGGGTCAGAGAACCTAGTCCATACTGATGAACAAGAGGCGAAAAAAAAACAAGGAGAAAAGCAGGTTGAAAGGGGAAAAAAAAAGGCGAGAGAATATACATGCATAGAAAAAAGATTGCTAGTTAAATATACCAAGTCTTTGGACGATAATACCCGTTATTCGAGGTGTCATAGTCGAACGAGGAATCCACCAGCCCACTCGGCCCACGATCTGTGGCATGGATGGAAGTCTGCCCAGAGCTTCCAAAAAGCGACTCTGAGGACGTTGCATGCCACCGCTCCAACCACCGACGTAGCCAAAACCGCCGCTTACCGCCGGTGCTTTCCGCGGCCTCGCTGCCCGTCCGCTCCAGCCGGAGGCAGACGAAGGGCCGCTCCATAGGATCTGGAGGGGTGCTCTCGTACAGCCGGTCGGCCCAGCCTTGATAGATCTCGTCCAACACCCGCTCCACCTCCGGCATGGCCATCCCGGGCATGTTGGTGTCCTCATCGCCCTCTTTCAGGCTACGCTCAAAACTCGGGCGTGTGGTCGCCTCCCAGCTGCGCACGCACTCTCTTGCGTACTCCATATCGGTCAATTGCCCCCGCTCAAATGCTTCCCAGGCCGGTTGCGCTTGCCAGATCACATGGAAGTCTCGCACCCTCCACAGATGACACAGCTCCAGTAGCGTTTCCTTCGTTTCCCGAATGGTTCTGCAATGGTAAGGGAGAGTCATCCTCAGCATCTGCTCTCGGGTGAGGCGCCCCGCAGCTACCATGGCCCGGAGCGCCTCCTCCAGCGCCTGCACCATCTCGACGCATGCTGCTCCGCTCTCCGACGCGGATGGAAAAACAATGACCAATTGGCCTCCAGGAAGGAACTCAGCAGCACGCAAGTATAGGAATGTCAAAAGGTCGTCGTGGGCCCGTCGCTCGAAATGCAAGCGTTCAATGGGGGACACCTCCGTTGAGAAGGAAAAGACGCTGGATTTTAGGGTGGTGGGCAGCGTGGAGAGGAACTGAAGGGAGGAGATGGAGAACCCCAGGTGAAGGTATTGATCTAAAGCACGAAAAGGGGGCGAGTTCACACCCAAATATGAATCTCTTTACCCACCTACCGATATCTCTCCCTCAAAGGGCCATCTCTTACCTGGGAAGAGCCGGCGAACCAGCGATCGCCCAATGACATGCGGAAACACATTGGAGCGCATCATCGGCTGTCTCAAACTCGACACCGACTCTGCTCGCCTGCTTCGAACGGAGACCGTTTTCTCCGTCGTCGTGCTCCGCGACAGCCTCTTCATCTCGCTCGAGGCGGTATCCTCGTCTTCGCGACCTTCCCTCCGTTTCTCCTTCTTGTCGGATCCATCCGCCTCGGAGTCCCTCTCCTCTTGCTCCTCATCCCTCTCTTTTTCCGGTTCCTCCAGGATGGCTTGCGGCGTTTTCAGGGGCTTTCGACCCATGGCCCCCGGTGATTTCACCGACATCTCTGCGTCTTCCTTCGGGGCCGTCTCCTCATCCTCCGACGGCGAGAAATAAATGGCGGGCGACTTTTTCTTTCTTCTTGTGGGGCTTCCGACCTCGCTCGCATCTGTTTCACTCGAGTAGTCCACGTGCCGGAATTCCTTAGGTGGGGTTCGCGGCGGCAGGGCACCCAGACTCAGGGAGCGCTGGTTTCGCGAGAACCTGTTAGGAGGAGTATCTTGGGGTTTACGAAAGTAGGAGAGATAGCTTCTTGATGGTCTGGAGAGTAGGCTGTTGGGGCAAGGGGAGAAGGGAATAAAAGGAGGGAGGTTCAGTCTACCAGCGTTGGGCAATGTAAGGACCGTGATGCAGCGTATTTACTTGAAGAGAGAGGAGAAGTCTGTTTGCGGGGTATCTACATGCGAAACTACAAAGAAGGGCTGAGGCAGTGATTGGCGCTTCCGCAGTTTTCCGGAATGGGCCCGAACAAAGCGGCTCTCGAGGTGAGGGAGGGCCTCAGCTACGGCTGCCATTCCATTCATGCCTGTTCCCATTCCTGCGATGAGGAGGGGTGGTCACTGCATGTTAATGTAAACAAACAAGGTTGCCAACGCTTACCAAACTCTGCGATCTGGAAGGTGTTGTCGTCCTCTCTCGGGAGCGGGCAGCTGTCGGCTATTTTCCAAATGTCAGTGACCAAGATTGGACCTCAGCAAACAACATGGAGACACAGACCTGCCCTTCGAATGGCGGGTAGAATACTGATCATAGTCATTTGGAATGAAGGGCTAGAAAATGGTACACAACAATACAGGGGGGAGGGGGAAGTAAACAGGGCGATAGATTACTCAGCCGGAAGTCAATGACTCGTAGGGCAGAACGAAGCTGAAAACGGAGGAGAAAGGGGAGGAGGGGAGGCGAGGACGGGCGGAGGTAAAGACCAAAACCTGCTGAGCGGTGGCCAACAACACACAAAAAATTATGGAGCTGAAATAGGGAAACACGTTGCAAAAAGTGGAAGAAGGGGCGAAAGACATCGATTTCCTTCCACGGCCGCGCTTTCGACAGTTTATAAAAGTCGCGGGAGCAGGGCAGGTTGTTTGTCCTCATAAAAGCTGCAAGTTCGCTAATATAGCATAGATTGGGCTCTTTAGCAAGGATTTTAGGGTTTATTGCCTGCCATTACTCAAAAATTCGGATGATGACGATGCAGGGAGGCCGAGAGGGTGAAGCCCCATGGTGCGCATCCGCTGAGCTCAGCGCCCAGCTGCCTTGAGTGGTATCAGGCCGTCCCCTCCCATGGGGCTTGGTCCCATACGAGCCTGAGGTTGTTCAAATAATATACAATGCCCTTCCCACGGCGGTCCCATAGTGCTTCTCCTTCTCATGGTCGCCCTATTTAATGCATTTATATAATCCCATGCGTTTGCTCGCCGCAACAGTCCAAAAAAAAGCGGATGTATGCGCCCCTGGCACTACAAGCTGCAGCGCATTTTATTTATTTTTCGTTCTGCTGGTAAATTCAACCTACCTATTGTGTATAAAATAAGCCATCATCGTAATTAGCCAATATGGGTGGCAAATAGAGTTGATTGGGATATGACGAAGACGGTGTTGAGGGCAGGTGGCTCCGAGCCTGTCCTGCCCCTACCCTACGCGTCTATCGAATCCTATCGAAAGAGTGTGGAAGGAGAAACGCGAAAAGGTTTGAACATCCATCCATCCATCCATCTTCTTTTATCGAGACGCGTGCACCCCAATATATAAAAGAAAATGGCACAGGCAGCAGCAGCAGCACCAGCTCCCCAGCAACAGCAGGTCTTCAAAGACAAGGAGAAGCCTACCGAGGTACGGCTTAGCAACATCCTGGCAGCCAAAGGTAGATCCATCTCGGCTTTAATCTATGGCATCTGTGCGCTTAACTGTGTTTTTGCTGCTTAGCTGTCGCCGATGCCGTGCGCACTTCGCTTGGTCCGAGGGGAATGGACAAGATGGTAAGCCTGATCTGGCTCTCGGTTTTATGCAGGGAGATCTAACGAAATCCGCGAATATTCACTTAACAGATCAAGACTGGCAACGGCGAGGTGGTGATCACCAACGATGGAGCAACTATTCTTAAACACATGTCGGTTCTTCATCCGGCCGCAAAAATGGTGCGCCCTTGACCACACAATATGGACTAACTCTTGATGATCCATGTTTTACTCACATTGAATATTCTTTTAGTTGGTCGATTTGTCCGCTGCTCAAGATGTGGAGGCTGGCGATGGCACAACATCGGTGGTTGTCTTGGCGGGTAGTTTGCTTTCAGCAGCCGAAAAAATGCTGGCAAAAGGTAACCTTCTCAGCATTCCATCCTTTTCGTCCACGAATGCTAATTCGTGTTTATTTAAGGAATTCACCCCACCACCATCGCTGAATCCTTCCAGCGTGCCGCCCAGAAATCTGTAGAATACCTCACCGACATGGCTACCAAGCTTGAACTGTCCGACCGTGAATCCATGCTCAGGGCAGCAAGTACCTCCCTTAACTCTAAAGTAAACCTCCATCTAAGAATTCGGGCATTTCCAATTTTTTCTAAATTTCCCCTTCTTCTCAGGTCGTCTCGCAATATTCCTCGCTTTTAGCGCCTATTGCTGTGGATGCAGTCATGCGAGTGATTGATCCTACCACGGCGACCAACGTCGATCTGAAAGATGTGCGCATTGTTAAGAAGGTTGGCGGAACCATCGACGACACCGAGCTAATTGACGGGCTAGTGTTGACACAGAACGTCATTAAAAGCGCAGGTGGGCCCACGCGGGTGGAGAAGGCCAAGATTGCCCTTGTACAATTCCAGCTCTCACCCCCCAAACCAGATGTAAGTGAATCAATCCTCCTCCTCCTCCCTCCCCTCCCAAACAGAATATTGAATACTTTGTTGTTGTTTCAGATGGAGAATCAGATCATTGTGAACGATTACCGCCAGATGGATAAGATCCTCAAGGAGGAGCGCCAGTACCTGCTCAACATTTGCAAAAAAATCAAAAAGGCCGGATGCAATGTTCTTCTCATCCAGAAATCGATTCTGCGTGACGCAGTGAACGATCTGTCGTTGCATTTCCTGGCGAAGCTGAAGATCCTCGTGGTCAAGGATATCGAACGCGACGAGGTCGAGTTCATCTGCAAGAGCACCGGATGCAAACCGATCGCCGACATTGACTCCTTCACCGAAGACAAGCTTGGATATGCAGAGCTGGTCGACGAGGCGGAATCGTCCGGCGCCAAAATCCTCAAATTCACCGGGCTCAAGCAGGCACAGCCCCAACAGGGACGTACCGTCTCGGTATTATGTCGCGGGGCGAACCAGCTTGTGCTGGAGGAGGCGGAGCGCTCGCTCCACGACGCACTCTGCGTGGTCCGGTGTCTTGTCAAGAAGAAGGCCCTGATTGCCGGAGGAGGCGCTCCAGAGATTGAGATATCGCAACGGCTTATGGAGTATGCAAGGAGTCTTCCTCGCGGGATGGAGGCGTACTGCTTCCAGGCCTTTGCAGAAGCGCTAGAGGTCATTCCCACCACGCTTGCGGAGAATGCGGGCTTGCATCCGATTGCGATCGTGACCGAGCTGCGAAACCGGCACGCAAAGGGGGAGAAGACGGCGGGGATCAACGTGCGCAAGGGCACCATCTCGAACATCTTGGACGAGAATGTGATCCAACCCCTGCTGGTGTCGACGAGCGCGATCGAGCTGGCTGCAGAGACGGTGAAAATGTTGCTGAAGATTGATGACTTGGTAAGTGCATCCTGTATCGAAATTGCTTCGACGTCACAGCCCAACCTAATATTCTTGCTTATTTTCTTTTTTCCCTTGCACGTTCTTCTCCGATATTAGGTGCAGACACGATAAACATGCTCACAAGGTATACGATAAGAAAACATTTTCTTTATTTCTAATTTTTTTTTATTTTATTTGCATTGAAAATATTCCTTGTTTTAGTTTTTTCTTCTCTTTCTGTTCGATAAACTGAAAATTTTAACTCTCAATATATGCAACCCTTCTAATTTCCCCCCTAAATCTGACCGAAGGTTTCTCGTCAACTCAAACAAGAGAGTTTTCCATACATAAATTACCCATGATTACTTTAGCATGTGGTGAGTGTCCCCGAGAGGGAAGGGCTTTTAGGTAAGAAGAAGAGGGAGAGCAAGAAAAAGAAGCTATTCATTAAGCAATGTAGATCAAAACGAGGATGTACCATCCCTCCCTGGCCTAAAATGGAGATAATTTGAATTGTATGAAGAGAGAGCGGCCATTGAACTCAATTCACCTTGCACCGGTTACCGGATGCATAGCAAGTGCAGAATCTAATGCTTGCTTCAGAGGACTAGCTTCTCCATGTCATCTGGGCAGGCTAGCTGCCGCGGGCTCTGTTAACAAGGCTGCTTCAGAAGATGGGTCACGGATGGCCGCGTCCAGCCCAGCCCTTGGCCAGTCTCCCCCGCGTGCAAACGGTCTAGGCCTTGGAGCAGGGTCCACAAAACCAAACTCGCCTAGATCATCGGGGTTCAAGGGGAAGGGAGTATTTCTTCCCTCCCCTCGACACAAGATGGATATAGGGTTTAGGTTAGAGGGGAGGGGAGATCGTGTCATAGTTTTCCACGCTTTCGTTCTTAGCTTTTCGGCCGCCGCTCCTAACATAATGTCCCTCCAAAGCAAGTAATCAGCGTGGCAATAGTTGCTCTCTCCCTATTATAGAAAAATTTCAGATTGAGTTGATACGTCACCCTCCGAAATGAAGATATTCTCCGTCTTTCGATTCCAATGCACTTGGGGCTCAATCTCGTTACACATGCGAACTTTTCGGCGGCCGACCCAATGAGCGATTTTAGCCTCTGACTTAGCGAAAAAGGAGAACGGCAGACGCAGAAACTTCTCAATTAGTGCTTATATAAAGAGCGGCGGTCACCCCGCTTCTTCCCACCAACTCATCTTTACTGAGCATCCTCCTTCACTAGCAAACAAATCAGCTCTCTCTAAACTCTCTCTCTCTCAAAATGACCTGCCCTTGCAACTCCTCTGCCAACAACGCCTGCACCTGCGCTGCCAATGCCTGCGCTTGCCAAAACTGCACCTGCACCAACTGCGCCTCCAAGACCAGCTGCAACTGCGGTGGCAGCAAGTCCTCATGCACATGCGGCAGCAACTGCAAGTGCAGCACATGCCAGTAAGCCGCTGTGGTGGGCCTCACGCTCTTCCCATTGTCGAAGACCGGCGTTTGTTTCAACCTTATAACGTTACCCATTTTGTTTGAGAAATAAATCATGTGTCTTTAATTTGTATAATAAACCTCCTCTTGATCCCTCATCCTTCTCGTTTGTCTTAAAGGTCTTGGGCGATGAAGCTCATTAGCAAATAAGCTGTACTAGCTATTAGAGAGATTCCGAAACTTATATCTGGAAGAAGCCCTGTCGGGCGTGTCTCGAGCCCCTGGCAGAGCCTGTAATCTTTCAGGTGATTGCATTAATTGATCTTTTTCTTGGTCGATTCAAAAGGATGACCATTCAGCACTTGAAAAGAAAAGAAAGGTGAATGTTTCCTTCTATGGAGAAATAGATATAGCTTTTTATTCAGTCTCTATTACTGTGGAAAAAACGCTTTCATGTATCAATAAGCTGAAATTCTGAGAAAGAGTAAAAATATTTATTATGAAATGAAAACGCGCTTCAATCAGTAAACCTTGAATTTGTTAGTTTGCCTCGAATCGGACGAATATCCTTCTTGTGGCTGATATTCAACTTAGAGAGAATGAGTGGCTTGGCTTCCGCCTTGAAATAGGATCTAAGTATTACTTCGCGCTGTGAACTGTGAAGGAAAAAAACAAGGATGACGATGAATCTCTCGCTCTACACCATCAAAGCAGTGCTCATTCTCGATAGCGATGGAAACAGAGTACTTGCGAAATATTACGGCAAGGATTATGCTTCCCTGAAGGATCAAAAGGCATTTGAACGCTCGCTGTTTGATAAGACAAAACGATCGAGTGGTAATTTCCGATTCGCGTCCTCCTATTAGAGTATCGAGCAACGGGTAATGGACTAACTTATTTGTCACTTATAGCCGAGATCATTCTTTTCGATAACCACATTGTTTTATATCGCAATAACATCGATGTCTTTTTCTATGTCATCGGCTCATTTGATGAAAATGAGCTTATCATCGCGTCTGCATTGAACACTTTTTACGAGGCCGTGTCCCTCCTTCTCAAGTACGAAAACCATACATTTAATTTTCTTTGATGAGATCTTTATTCATACTCCACTATTCTATATGTAGCCATCAGCTCGACAAGCGCTCCATCCTCGACAACCTGGATTTAGTCCTGCTAGCTCTAGATGAAACTGTAGATGATGGGTAAATAGCACTTTTTATTAATCTTTTTTTTTTCCCACATTTTTGTCATCGCTAATTTTATCCTTTATTCGCTCAGAATTATTCTCGAGACTGATCCTAACTATATTGTCTCGCGGGTTTCAAAACCTTCCGACACCGTCGACATTCCTCTCTCTGAGCAAACTCTGATGCAGGCAGTTCAGACAGCACGCGAGCGCTTGGCCGGCTCTTTGATTAGATAGAGCGGATCACTCTATGGCGTCTTGATTACCCATTCGTCTTTTATTTGCTCCTTGTTATATTTTCATTTTCTTGGGTATTCTTATCTGCGGGGCGATTTTTAGAGTTGAGTGAAAATTTTCCTCTTGTATCTCATATTCTTTTTCTCTCTTTTTTTTCGAGTAAAAAAATACTTTTTTCGCTTCATTAATCTATACAGGATTTATTTTGGTACTGGAGGCTATTTGGAGTTAACTATATAATAATGAAGGTATTATTATCGTAACTTGGCGATGTCTTAGGCTCATGTAGGGTTATCCAGATAAGAGCTCTCTTAAACACTTGCCTGATGATGATCTCCTGTGGGTATTCTTCATGCCACAGAAGAGGGAGAGGAACCAGTGACAGCTTGATCAAGGAACACCAAAATCTATACCGCATAATAGTAGAAATCTTGGGGTAGTGTATACTCTGGTCACTTAACTAGTAACCTCTTTCCCCAAGGTCATTTGTCGCATCTTTCTATCCCCTTTCCTGAAGCTCCATATCCGTCATAATTTTTTCCATAAGTAAATAAATTTCCCATAATCAAGATAATCCAATACATTGGCACTAAGGAGTGTCTGTCTCAGTTTCCCACTCCCCTCTTGGTTACTTGGTTAACTTTAGCCAGCATGGTCTTGTATTTATATTTGGCAAGACCATTTATCCTCAAAATATTGACATTTAACACGACTACTTAGAGTCCTTGGGTTGGCCCCTTCCCTGGAGACAAATGTTTGGGTTGATAGAGTGGAGGACTAGCTAAAGGTGAGCAATGCTACATCATCAAAGTTTCATTTATTCGATTCTTAATTACACTTGCAAACAGGAAAATAGCTAACTTGTCAAAGTCGTTAGCATCAGTATTGGAGGTCTCATCCACTTTGCCCAGGGATGTCACTTTATTAGCGTTTCGCTTTATAACCACCATCCACAACGAGAGTCGCGCCGTTCGTGAAAGAACCGGCTCGCGACGCCAAATAAATACACGTTCCTACAATGTCCTCAGGCTCTCCGCCACGTCCAACGGGGATCAATGTGCCCACCATCTCGGTATTGTAATGCTTGGTTAATTCAGTGGGAAAATAGCCTGGAGCAATCGTATTCACGGTGACGTTGCGTTTCCCGAGATCAACGGCCAGAACTTCAGCCAAGCGATGAAGGGCTGCCTTGGATACCGAATAGGGGTATGTCCCAGGCGTCAGAGGTAAGATGCTAGCGACTATCGATCCAATCATAATCACACGACTTGGGTCTTGGTGTGTGCACTTTGCAGTCAGAAGGGGAATAAGGCTATACCAAATAGAAGTCAGCTTGGCAACTATGTCTATAGGCTCTTTCTTCTCCTCCTACCCCTCCTCTTTTTCCCTTGTTGTGCGAGAAGAGTTTCAAAAGAAATAAAAACTTACGCCTGCGTTAAAAAAAAGGGTGTGTTTAGATTGAGATTCAACACAGAATCCCACTTGGTCTCAGGAAAAGTGTCGAGCTCATGGTGGCTCGACGTGCCAGCATTATTCACAAGCACATCTAGGTGATCTTCGCGCTTCTCTAGCTCCTCCACTAACCTCTTTATCCCTTCTGACTTGGTCAAGTCGGCAGGGATGCTGACACACACACCTGGTCCCTGCTGGCTAAGTTGGTCAGCAACCTAAGAGATGAAAGTAGAACAAGAGCGAAGATTTGTGCTTGAATCTTGAGTATGAAATCATTGCTCAGCTTGTTCTCAATATTCTACCTGATCGCATACTTCAGCCGTACTGCTTGAAATATAAACCTTAGCACCGTTGGAAACAAAGCCCTACAAGAAGAATAGTCAAAATAAATCTGGCGAAAGAAACCAATGTGGTCGATAGTGCCGAGTCGTTCATCCTTCTCCTTCCTATCGCCGAAGCTCAGCTCCACTTACTGAAGCTATCATTTTCCCTATGCTATACAACATCAAACTCGATGTTGTCAGCTTAAAAATGGGGGGCCTGAAGTTACAAGTGCCTCTACTCACCCACGGCTCCCGCCTGTGACAACCACAACTTTACTTTTCACGCTGAAGAGTTGCGAAATATCCATGGATGAGTTGAGATAGAATGGCAGAATCTAGCACCATCGAAATTGTAAAATGGGCAAATGCCATTTAGTTCCCCACTGTTAATATTTAGGCGTTGAGGATCATCAGTAGGTTGCATAATGGGATGGGCGATACTTGCCGCGGAACGGATTGATCCGAGATCCATGGAAATTGGGTAAGATACCAGGGAAAACTGACTGAAACCTAGATGGTCTAGGATCCCGATCGGCAATATAATTCCCACTCTACTCACATAGGACCAGCATTACGGCTGATAAACATATTAGCGGGTCAGGTCCAAATGGCCTCCTATAGATATAATCATCGATGGTTGAGATAAATATAGCTGCATATTCATCAAGAATTGGGGAGACACATCTAAGAGCATTTAGGAATTTTCAGCTCCACTGTAAGCGTTGGATGTCCGCCATTTCTGGGCCAGCTTTGTCGGCTACAGATTCTTATTGATGATCACCACGTGGCCGACCGATTTAGTGAAGCGCATCATGGCTTAATAATATTCAGCCGTTTAATATTATTAAACGGGTTGTGGCCACCTTACTTCACTGAATTTTCAAGCGATTGTGAACAATTCAGATGATAGTTCACTTAACCGAATCTCTGATGATGATCTCCTATGAGCATTTTTCGTGTTATTGAATAGAAAGTACCAGTGAAAGTTTGATCAAGCACCAAAAATCATACTGCATATTAGCAGAAATATCTCGGAACAGGTGTCTACTACAATCACCTATTCTCCTCACTAAGGGGTGTCTGCCTCAGTTTCTCTCACTCCTCTTGGTTACTCGGCTAACTTGAGCCAGCCCGGTCTTGTGTTTATATTTGGCAAGACTATTTATCCTCAAAAAATTGACATTCAGCACGACTCCAGGTTAGGGTCTTTGGGTTAGCTCCTTCCCCTCTATCAACCCAAATGTTTGTCATTTGGGTTGATAGAGAGGAAGACTATCTAATGGCAGACAAAGGTATGGCCTCAGCTTCATTTATTAGATTCTTTGCATGCTTGTCAAAAAGATATGGGGATAGCTTGTGAAGGTTGTTTGCACCAGCACCGGGGATTTTAATCCGCTTTGCCCAGGGATGCCACTTTATTACCGTTTGGCTAGATAACCACCATCCACCACAAGAGTTGCTCCATTCGCGTATGAACTAGCCCGCGATGCCAAATAAATACATGCTCCTACAATGTCCTCGGGCTTTCCGCTGCGTCCAACTGGGATCTCTGCTAACATCTTCTCGGGATCGACCCGCTTTGCTAGTTCAGTGGGGAAAAAGCCTGGTGCGATCGCGTTCACGACAATGTTGCGTTTCCCAAGGTCAGCAGCCAGAGCCTTAGTCAAGTGATGAATCGCCGCTTTGGATGCAGCGTATGGATAAGACGCAGGAGTACGGGGCAAAACGTATGCGGCTACCGATCCAATCATGATAACACGACTTGGATCCTGATGCGTACACTTTGCGGTCAGAAGAGGAATAAGACTATATCAAATAGCAGTCAGTATTCTCATGCATAGCTCTCTTGCAATTCTGTGTATTTGCTCTTTCTTCTTCTTCTTCTCTTCTTAACTAATTTGCGAAAGGAGTTTCAAAAGAAATATAGACTTACGCCTGCGTTAAGAAAAAGGGTGTATTTAGATTGATACCCGTCACATAGTTCCAGTCCATCTCGGGAAAAGTGTCGAATTCATGGGAAGCCATCGCGCCTGCATTGTTCACGAGCAAGTCGAGGTGATTCTCTCGCTTCTCCAGTTCCTCGACAAACTTCTTAATTCCCTCTGGCTTGTACAGGTCGGCAGGAATGCTGACACACACTCCTGGTCCGCGTGTGCTAAGTTTATCTGCAACCTATAAGGTGAAAATAAATCGAGAGCAAAGCGTTAGGGCTCGTGTTTGAAACAGGTGTGCAGGCAAAGCACCACTAGTTTCCAACGGCCTACCCGATCGCATACTTCAGCCGATCTGCTTGTGATATAAACTTTAGCACCATTGACAACGAAACCCTACACAATGAATTTTCAATAAAAGGGGTTCGAGAAACACGCATATTCAATAATGTCGAGTTGGTGCTGTCCAGATCACCACTTTACTTTCTATCGTTGAAGCTCAATTCCACTTACCGTTGCGATCATTTCCCCTATGCTATATAACACCAACCGATGTCATTAGGTCAAAAGATGGCGCGAACCTGAGGACATGGGCGCTTCTACTCACCCTCGGCTCCCGCCCGTGACAACTACAACTTTATTTTTCACGCTGAAGAGCTGAGAAATTTCCATGAATGACTCAAAATAAATTAAGAAAATTTACCACTGTTGATAAGATAAAATGCGGAAAGTGCCAGCTCGACTTTCCCCTGTTAATAGAAAGCGCTTGACAAACATAATGTAGAGTATAATGAAATTAGCAATGTTTGCCGCAAAGCTGATTGGCTAGTGGAGTATGGAATTTGATAAAGGAAAGAATGGAAGAGGCATGCGGCCGTCTGTGCAGTCACAACATGGCCTAGGCCCTTTTCCCCAGTTTTTTCAAGCTTGCCCCGATAACAGAAGAGCGGAAAAGTTAATGTAAAAATACTGCAGAGCCTGCTCTCTTTTCGAGATACGCAATCCATTTTTAGCAAATAAAGCTGGTAGGCTGAAAGGTTAAAGTTGGAAAAATGCATATCCCCATTCAATTATCTCTTTTCATTATGTCTATTCTATTGATCATGCGTTATTTTCACTATTATAATTTGTTTTGTGTGCCCTCTCTTAACAAAACACACAGCACGTATCCTCTCCGGCATACTTACGTAAAACTTGTTGATGGGTTTCTTACTAATACTCTCCCTTTCGGTCTCATTTCTATGTCACATTTCATCTCTGGTCTTTGGTGTCTTAAGATGATTATCAAGCTCTACGGTTATTTAACCAGAACCGAGCCGAAATTCGCTATTATAAGA
Organism: Calcarisporiella thermophila; assembly: GCF_041956535.1. NCBI lineage: Eukaryota > Fungi > Calcarisporiellomycota > Calcarisporiellomycetes > Calcarisporiellales > Calcarisporiellaceae > Calcarisporiella > Calcarisporiella thermophila. The sequence continues at coordinate 822,393 of NW_027192198.1, forward strand.
CACTACTCCATTAAGTAAGGGGTTTCACACAAAAACTGGGCCATTTTATTGACTTTCGCTGGGTATTTCTACTCAAAAACCTCGTTTGACATGGTAAATATTCTATTTCAGGAAAAATCCTTGCTATGAGGAATGCCTTTCACCTTATAAGTTGACAAGCTCGAGGTGAATAAATAGTCCTCTGTGCCTCATTACTCATACTAGTAGGTCAGATCCGAATGGCCTCCTATTGATATAGCTATAGACAGTTGAGGTAGATAGCTGTATGTTCGTCGAGAGTTGGGGAGAAAAATCTAAGAGCAATTAGGAATTTTCAGCTCCACTGCAAGTGTTGGATGTCCGCCATCTCTGAGCGAGTATAGTTGGCGACAGATTCATATTGATAATCACCACGTGGTCGACCGATTTGGTGAAGCGCATCACGGCTGAACATTAAACGGCTCGTGGCCATTTTACTTCGCTGAATATTCAAGCGATTGCGATAGAACAGCCGAAAGCTGGATGGCAACCGTTCCTCCGTTTAGCAACGGAATAATGCACGTGCATAGTGCATAGTGAAACTTTGAGTTCAAGAAAGTCAAACAGGGAGGATTCAGGAGGATGCACCGTATATCCAACTGCAGTGGTCGAATTGGGAGGGGCAGCAACGGTCCCATCCCCCATTCATCATCCCATCTTCAAGGCATATAGGTTTCCATGTCTGTTTATTGCTATAAAACATACTAGTCCTCTACATTATATAAAACACGTGAAAAAAATGGTCCATTTAAGCCGCCACCTTCTCTATCAAATGCGCAACGACGTGGGGATCCGCGAGGGTGCTGATGTCTCCAAGCTGATCCGCCTCTCCTGCAACAACTTTGCGCAGGATGCGTCGCATGATCTTGCCCGACCGTGTCTTGGGCAAATCGGCCACAATGTAGATACGCTTGGGCGCAGCAAATGGGCCGATGGTGGTGCGGACTTGCAAGACCAGTTCCTTTGTCAGGACTGTTTCGTTTGCCTCAGCGGCATGGGGCTTAATGGTGGCAAAGACATGGATCGATTGCCCCGTCACGTCGTCGTGTCCTCCAATGACGGCCGCCTCGGCCACGGCGGGATGATGGATGAGGGCGGATTCGATTTCAGCGGTGGAGAGGCGATGGCCCGACACATTGATGACATCGTCGACCCGACCACGGATCCAATAGTAGCCATCCTCATCGCGGGTCACGCCATCCCCTGTGAAGTAGTAGCCCGGGTAGGGGCGCAGATAGGTATCGAGGAACCGCGGGTGGTCTCCGTACACAGTGCGCGCCATCGAGGGCCAGGGGCGCTTCACCGCCAGCACCCCCGTCACGTTCTCGCCCTTCAGCTCTTCGCCCGTGTAGGGATCCAGTACAGCGGGCTGGATCCCAAAGAACGGGAAGGTTGCCGATCCGGGCCGGGTGGGGGTGCACCCGGGGAGTGGGGTGATGATGATGGAGCCAGTTTCAGTCTGCCAGTAGGTGTCCACGATGCTGCATCTGCCGCGGCCGACCTTTTCATAGTACCACAGCCAGGCCTCGGGGTTGATGGGCTCACCCACTGAGCCCAGAACGCGCAGGGAGGACAAATCGTGCTTCTCCACCCAAGAATCGCCGAGGCGACGAAGGGCACGTATCGCGGTGGGGGCCAGGTAAAGCTGGGTGATGCGGTATTTATCGACGACAGCCCAGTAGCGTGAGGCGTCGGGATAGGTGGGGACGGACTCGAAGATAAGAGTGGTTGCACCAAGACATAACGGCCCATAGATGATGTAAGTGTGGCCCGTGATCCATCCCACATCTGCCATGCATCCATGGATGTCTCCTTCTTGGTAGTCGAAGATATACTTGACCGTCATCGCGGCCCCCAACAGATATCCACCAGTGGTGTGGAGCACTCCCTTCGGCTTGCCCGTCGACCCAGAGGTGTAGAGCAAGAAGAGGGGGTCCTCGGCGGATACGGGGGTGGGTGGGCACTCGTCCGATTGCTTTTCAATTTCCTCATGCCACCAGAGATCGCGCGGGGTGGAGAACGGCACGTTCCCGCCTGTTCGCTTGTACACAATCACATGCTTGACGCAATCCAAGCCTTCTAGTGCCTCATCGGCAATCTTCTTGGTGGCAATCGTCTTGCCGCCGCGCTTACCCTCATCTGCAGTGATGAGGATCTTGGACCCGGCATCTTTCATGCGTTCGCGCAGCGACTCCGCCGAGAATCCGGCGAAAATGACCGAGTGCGTACACCCAATGCGTGCGCAGGCCAAAAACGCAACTGCGGCCTCCGGGATCATGGGCAGGTACACTGCCACCGAATCACCTTTCTTTGTTCCGAGGGAAAGAAGCAAGTTGGCAAGACGCTTCACCTCACGGTAGAGTTCTCCGTATGTGACTTTGCGTGATTCATGAGAATCGTCTGCCTCGTAGATGATAGCAACCTGGGAGAGAAGAAAGAGAAGGCGGTTCATGGTTTAGCAGATCCGACCAATAGACCATCGCAATAACGATGTTCCGTTTACCTTGTCGGGGTTAGCATGTGCATGACGATCGACACAGTTATATGCTGCATTCAAGGTGCCATCCTCGAACCACTTCACGTCACCATTCTCGAAACCGCCGGATGACACTTTTGTGAATGGTTTCTCCCAAGAAAGGAGGTCATGGGCCATCTTTCAAATACATCCCCCCCCATAATTCATTAATGAACGAGTACACCTTAAGGAGACACGCGTTTGACTAGCTTACCTTGGACCAGAAGGTGTCGGGGTCATTCAAACTGGCCTCATACATTTCCTTGTATTTATCTAGTGATGGGACATGGGGGGTTGGACATTGCGATGGGTCCAGGAGACGAGCTGGCACGTTGTACACCTGAACGCGTTCACTAGAATCCGTCATGCTTAGTTTGTGGTTGGCAAGAGTAGGGAGTCAGATAAATAGACAAACGAGGAGGAGGGGTGCCGAAGAGGGGAGAAAAGCTCAAGGGGGGAAGACGAGGAAGAGGGTGGGGAAGGAGTAGGGAAGTCAGGGACAATAAGACAAGAGCAAAAGAGGAGAAAACTGTGGAAGATAAACCTGCGCTATTCCTTAATCAAACCTTAAATTGTTGGGGATAATCGATTAGATTCGTAACCTCAGCGATAAATAGAGAGTTAAAACTCGGCCACAAAACCATCTGAAGGCCGCATCAGAAAGTGGGCAGGAATCAAACTCCTCCTGGCATCTGCCCGCAAGAGCAGCCCGCTTTCCCATGAGAAGATATCTAGAGTTTTCTTAGTCATTCTTAGATGCGCGTCCTTGAACCCTAGATTTTCCCCAGAGCTATCCCCTCCAGTTGACTACGTGGGACCAAAAGCCCCGCCTTTATCTAAGGTGTTGAGCCACCCTTCGCTCCACATGACCAAAGCTGATTCTACAAACGAGAACGCAGCGAATTGCAGAATGGCAATAAACTTTATTGAATTCGAGAGAATCATAACGGCTGGACCGCAGAAAAAAATAAACAAATGCTTAAATGCTTTCACTACCGCATAATTCTAAATCTTCTGCGGGGGACATATTGAAACGGTATAAGCATTCTCTGTACAAGCTGAGCCGAGTGCGCAGTCACGGGGGGAGGGGTGAATGAGTCCTACTAGTCCTTGTCATCGGAGCCTTCAAACTCCTCGTTGCTCTCTTCCTCCAGCTCGATGACCTTGGCACGTTTTCGTTTGCGCTGCTTGGGGGCCTTTTCCGCCACCAGCCTATTGGTAAGGAAATGGAGCTTCAGCCTTGTGCCTTGTCCATTCTCGATGGACGCTTTTGTCTCTCGTAGGAGAGAGGGTGCACGCGGGCCCAAGACTAGGTATCTGAGCGGGGGCGTGAAAAGAGAGAGAGGCGGGTTAGAAAAAGAGGAAAATGGTATTTGTAAAGAAGAGACTCTGAAATGCGCCTACATACGAGATGGTTGAGTAGGGAGTGAAGTGGAACTCCTCTTTGACGTGGCCCTCCAGGATAAGGTTGTTCAGCACACGTTCCATATCCTAACCGACAAAACGATTTTCCTATTTTGTCAAGAGCAGCAACGAAAAGAAACTCAATCAGAATAGAATTTACTTCTCTGCTAAACTCGGGGGAAGCCGTTATCTCCCCACGTTCCACCATCCCCTTGACGATCTTCCCAGGGCGTCCCGCCCGTGACCAGAGCACATCCAGCATCTTTATATAGGTCGTCTTTTCTTCGGCACGGCTCAGCGCCTCGAGGATTTTGACCACTGTATACGCGGCAAGTGTGACATCTCTCTCCGTCACTTCCGAAGCTGGCCGCAGACAGTTGTCGCACACGCCACAGACTCGGTCCATATCGGTTGGGTTCAGCGCGCCCTCGTCGTGGGCATACTGCGTCCCGCCGCTGGAAAAATAGCGCTCAAACAGGATCTTACGACAGTGGACCAAATCCTGTGCAAAGCCCAGCATACCGTACACTAGATAACAAGAGGATAGGAAATATAAGTCCCGGCATTCTACGAAGGGCAAAACTGTGTACCATTTCCAATGCCTTCCACTTCCCCGATTGCCAGAGTGGTAAGCCTTGATACTAGCAAGAATCAAGCATATTCAAGAAAAAAAAATTCGCTTAGAATTAATTGCTAGAATGTAAAGAGTAGAAAATTACCATCGGACCCTCGATAATACAGTATACACTCTGCGGGTAGCCCATCTCTCCCTGCTCGCCCGCTCTCCTGGTAGTATCCATCCAGCGACTTGGACATGGTATGATGGATCACGAACCTCACATTTGGCTGATTTATACCCAGGCCAAAGGCAATGGTAGCGACCACAACATGGATCCTCCCATCTCGCCAATATCGATGAATTTTCTCCTTCGTGTCCTGTAGGACGAGCAGTACGAAAAGAAGAAGAAAAAAGGGTGTGAATACCATTTTGAGCCTCAATGCCAAGCTTAAACGAAGCTCATCATTCGTACTTCGGATAAATCTGCATGGTAGACCCCCACTCTAACCCGCCCCTCGGATGCTTTATCGATGCCCTCGGCAACACTATGTGTATCTTTTTTCGATAAACAGTAGATGATGCCCGATTTGTTGGGGTAGTGTTGTAGTATCCACGAGGAGATCTGTTGATACTGATCAGCTGCCGAGTCGGGCTTATCAAGGACTTTGTATGCAAGATTTGGACCTAAAATGATTCAAGCAAACCATAGCAGACATTATTCATGGGTCATACGTGGGATTAAGAATAAAATACGCACGATATAAAGGGGAGGTAAACACCAAGGTCCCGAGGGGGTCGTCAGGCGGTTTGAGCCCAAGAATTTTCACAACCGACTGTAGTACTGAAGGAGAGCAGGTCGCGGTTAAGGCAATAATGGGAACATCGGGGAAGAGAGTCTAGCGCGGGAAAGTTTCAAATATTCACTTTGACGCAAGTCCAAATATAAATAATAATATTAGTACCAACCCGGAGTATATTCAGTTTCTGTGGGGCAAAGTGAAAAGCAACATGAAAGATAGAGTCGTTACCGAGTCTATTTTTTAGATTATCCTTATTAGGCTCAAAACAAAAATACCTTATAGTCGGGGCTTTGAGGAAGAATGCACAAGTTCATGAATATAGCGAGTGTTAGTGTCAGGAGGAAATACCCATTCAATATGTCCTATTTACCGGAAATCGTGACCTAGTTGTGAACAGCTATAGAAGAATAATGCAAATGCACACGCGGTTTTTAACAAAGGCCAATGTTCTGATCCATGGATGAACATAATATGCTACCAATGTGCCTCGTCAATGACGATTCGCGCTAACCTTCCAGCCGCATACACCTGCTCCAACTTCGACAGGAAGCGTTTCGACTGAGCAATGCGCTCTGGGGTTACGTACATCATCTTGATGCCGGGCCTATCCTCTCCGCCAGAAGCCGCCTTGCCCTTTTTCTTGGTACCGCTCAGCATTGCGTCCAGCACGTCCTTGGTTTCTTCCTTGCTCGATGAGCCGTACAACATCCCAACACCGACCCCAGCCTCTTGCAAGTGAAACACCTGGTCTCGAATGAGCGAAATCAGCGGGGAGATGACCAGCGTAATGCCCTCTGAAAGAAGCGCCGGAAGCTGATATGTCAAAGATTTGCCACCACCTTGAATGCATCAAAAAAACACGTCAGCATTCAAGCGTTCACACACAGCTTGATCAGGTAAGATCAGTAATTTGATCATCCTTCTCACTGACCTGTAGGCATAATTACAAACACGTCCCGTTTATCCAAAGTAGCATTCATAATGGGTATCTGCTGCGGCCTGAAATTAGTAATTCTCCAGTGGAGATCCGCTAGCCGCCGCAGCTCACTGGACCATGGGAATTCCTCTGCTGCGTAATTCTTTCCGGAATACTTTTTAATTAGTTCCTCTCTTGCGGCCTTTTCTATGGAAGACACCAAGGCCATTCGCCTGGATGTAAGTCGTTCACGTTGGCTTTTTAAAGAGGCAATCTTGGCATCAATCAGCGCGATTTCCTCATCGAGCTGTCTAATTTCTAACTGGTGGTTCCTATCCTCGGCATCATCCTCGGATGATATATAGATCTCCTCTCTAGAACTGGCCATGACGCTTCGAAATATTACACGGCCAACTAGGATATTTGTGTAAGATGATTGAAAAGCAGTCTCAGCTGTGACTTGTGAATATCTGGAAATAAACAGATCAGAGCGGGAGTAAGTTTTGAGTTGGTCAGTCAATCTTACACCATGCCATTCTATGAACTCGTTTGCATAGCAAGATCAGGACTTGCACAGGTAAACATTAAGCCAAATAAACAGATTATTATCCTATCTTTCAGGGAAAAAAGCCAGTATAGCAGTGCATGATCTGATTTTTTTTTTTGTTACTGGAGACGAGTCTTCGCGATCTTGTCAAAACTTCCACAACCTACATCCTGGATCGTGGGGGCGTGGTGCGTGGCTTCCAGAATTGGGGAGAGAGGGAGCTTCCTCATCGTATCAAGCGTCACCAGCAGAAACATTCTGATGGATTGTAGGTGTCTTGATCACTCTTGTGTTCTTGTGCTCTACCTCTCCTTTTGTTGATTAACGATTCGACTAATAATTCGTCGAACATCCCACTTCGTTAGGTACTGGGTAATGCAGTTCGATTCCAATCCTCAGATTGTCCAGGAGCTTACTCGCAAGATGCGCGTCGATCCTCGGGTCTTACGACACACCTTTATTAAATTGGGTACCAAGTTGGAGGATATCGTCGCCCGTCCAGAAAAGACCTTTTAGATGGCTCCTCCTTAACCTCTTATCCCCCTCCCCCCCTTTTATTGTACTGTTTATTTCCTTTCTTTGCAAAAATTCGTTTCATATCTTCTTATTTCCTTGTGCCTCTCGCCTTTATGTTTTTGGAAAAGAAAACCATGGATGTATCTTCCCTTTAATAGATTACACACAAAAACTTACACACATTACATTTCGAAGATAAGAAAACTTAATATAGACTATGCTTGGAAATGGCGTCCAGGACGATGGCCCGTTCCTCCGAGGTATCCGTAAAAAGATAGTGGGATCCATCGGGGGTCTCCACTTTGAAGCTGTTGGGGAGCACGATCTCGTCCTTGGCGTCATGAATGAGAAGATTGTTGGAAAAGTCAAGCACGGCGATAGGAGTGGCATCCTAGATTCACGCGAATTATTACAGATTCAATATGGATAATTCTTAATTGGAAAAATCCAGCTCACTCACCTCCACTGACTTGAATACTTCCAGAACGTTCCCCCTCAATGTGCACCAGCGACGGCGCCAAACCTTGTTAGTCAAGTGTGAGTTCAAATACTATCCTAGGTTAGCGAAAAGCTCTAAGAGCAGCTTACCCATATATTCTCTGTTTGAATGGTGATGAATCCTGTGAAGATGGGGGTCTATGGTTTAAAATTCCAGAACTGATTAGAGCTACGGGCAGGAGAATTGCTTTTTTTCTTCTTCTTAGGAATAGAACTCTCCCTACCTTTAAAGAAGGCGTGGAAGAGTTTGACTTTGCGTTGGTACGGAACGGGTTGTTAGATTTCTCCTCGACCTCTGGCTTCACTACCTTTTCCACCTCTTTCTCTTTTCCTTTCTTTCTGATCTCTATCTCTTCCTCATCAGGTAGATCCATTCCTACAGAACTCTTCGCTGGTTCTTTGATGATAGGTATCACTGACTCTGTTGCAACATGTGGGGGTTCCTGTTTAATATATTTCTCCTCAGCTTCATTCGCTGTGTTCAGTGAAGCTTTCGCTTCGACCTCTTCTCTCGCTTCTGGCTCCACATTTGTACCTCCTTCTTCGTCGAGTTTCTTTGCGGCCTTTCGGCGTCTTGGCGACAGCGTCCCCAGAATTCCTTCTCCACCCAGTGCCCAATTCTCCACCCCCTTCATCATCTCATCCTCTTCAACCAGGCTCTCAGGCGACTCGGTCCCTGGCGCTACAGCGGAAGTTGTATGGACGATTGGATCAGTGAGGGAGGGGGCCGTGGCATGAATAGGAGAAGAGGTGAGTTCGGAATTGGATTTGATTCCATGAGGGGATACAGGGGGGGTATTGAGGTCAGTGGAGGCATCCTCCTCGAGTGAGGGAAGACGAAGACGCTGTCGTATCATGTTGTCACTAAGGTCGAGGATGTGGGTGGCCGTGAGATGATAGTCATATTCCTGGTCGTATCGTAGAAGTTAGCCAACTTGATAAGCTTACTTGAGGGTGGAAGAAATGGAAGGAAGGAAGGAACTTACGGGAAGTCGTGAGCCAAGGGTTCTCGTATGGACGAGGGCACGCGCTATCGAGAATATTAGTTAGATAGAGCTCATTTTTTCAATTATATCCATCTTGGGGTTATCTACCTTTCTTCACACCACTAGTGGTTTTAATAAAAATGCATGCATAAATAAATAGAGGGTGAATATTGCGAATAAAATTATGCGTGTATCAATATAGGCACGCTCTCACTATATCCATCCTATTGCACACTCACCTAATCTTCTCGGTCATGTAGGTGACAAATAAACATCGATCCTTCACACGCAGAAATCCGTATTGCACTTCGTCATCTCGTAGTTGGGCCCGAAATTCGGCCAATCCGCCCGTCCCACTTGAATACAGCGAGATAGAATCGCGGGTTCCATTATAACCCATCAAAATCCTACAACATCACATTAATACGTTTGCGGTCTTAGATGAAGTGAGAGATGAGCCAAGATGCTTTACCAATTAGTGGGGCCATCAGAGCGAATACGCGCGTAGGCATCATGCACGCCGGGATCCAGTTTGCAAGCCATTAGTGAAATAGAGTAAAAGTAGAGATAATTAGAGCGAGGCCAATAAGAAAGTTGAGTAGATTATGGGATGGTAAGATAACAATGGCAAAAGAGAGAAGAAAGGAGACTAAGGGACAGGGAAAACGAGGGCCTAAATTTGAAAGAGATAGCCGATTTTTTAATAAAGCATGTAGGGAAATGTTAAACAAGCCCAGACGCTGATTTTTAATGTCTCCAAAAGCAGACTTTCTGTGGTGGGGCTAAACTCTAAAGAGACTGGAAGCCACCCATCTCTCCTCTGGTACCCTATGAAGGCCAAGGATTCCGGCCACTTCGATTCTGCTGCGCCCGCCCGGGCCAGATCGGAACTAGGGGTCGAGATTCAGCCTTTTTATCACGGCCTGCATTTGCAATAAAAAGATCGACGAGCTCTTTCACTCGGAAGAAGAGTGTATGTGGAGTTAGTTTAGCGATAAGAAGTCTATAAGCTGGGAGTATAGTGTGGTGCAGACTAACCCCGGTGCTGGTAGCGAAGCAAGAGCCTATACCAGCGAGAAAAGTCTATCGCAGTGGAGCAGGCGGGTGGCTAAAGCGTTATTCCATTATGAACTACAATCGAACTGCCATGGACGTGCTGCTTGGGACCTTTTTCTGGGTAGAAACCCGATTTGTTGCAGTGAGCATCTGAGAGAAATGGCCTCCAAATGGGGAAAAGTGGCCTATAATTGAGCAGCTTGAGCATGAAAGATTAAAAATCTGGCCGAAACACTCTCAACTTACGGTTGCTGTAAAGCTTTGTTTTTTATTTTAGGCTGCTCCGTTCAGAAATCTCTAAGACAAAATGAGAATGACAGCACGGTAGATCCACCGTGCACTTGGTTGTTCTCGAGAAAAAGCGGCCCAAGGTAACGAAAAAGCCAATTCGCATGATCCAAACCAAGCCATGAATAGCCTAACTCCACCAGGCCGTCTGCAATAGGCTCTCTCTCCCTGATTGAATCGAATTTAGAATCCTACCCTGAATACAGTAACAAAGAGCAGCAGGTTTCCTGGCTTGCGTCCACTCGACACGCTTATTTCCACTTTGTCCATGGCTTGTTTGGAGGACAAGATAGGAAAGCTCTATCCGTATCGAATCCCGCTCACCTTTGCAACATGGTCGCTCTCCTTAAAAAAATATATTGCAAATGTATTAAGAATTTTGAAAGAATAAAAAAGAAGTCTCTACAATTTTTTCTTTTTTAGTTTCGCCATATATTAATAAAAAAAAACTTGAAAACAAAATCCTAAAATTTTTTAAACTAACATCAACGCCAATCTCCCAGCATTTAGTCAACCTCCTCCATGGTGGACTCGCCGGTCTCCTCCAGAGCGGGTGCGTCGGAGGTGGTGACATCAGCAGCCTCGGTGGTGTCGTCGTCGATCGACAAGCCGAGCTTGATCATCTTGTGGATGCGGCTGGCGAAGGAGTTGGGCTCCTCAAGTGAGAATCCGGAGGAGAGCAGGGAGGTCTCGAAGAGAAGCATGACGAGGTCGCTGACGGTGCGGTCGGAGGAGTCGGCCTCAAGCTTGTCCTTAATGGACTTGATGATGGGGTGGTTGGGGTTCACCTCCATCGTCTTCTTCGACAGCATGTAGGTGGTCATCGAGGTATCACGGAGCGCCTGCGCCTTCATGATACGCTCCATGTTAGCGGACCAACCGAACTGGCCAGTCACAAGCACGCATGGAGAGTCGGTGATGCGGTTCGACACAACAACCTTCTCGACGCGGTCGCCAAGGATCTCCTTCATCTGCTTGCAGAGGTTCTCGAACGACTTGGTCTCCTCCTCGCGGGCCTTCTTCTCCTCCTCGGTCTCCTCGAGCTCGAGCCCCTCCTTGGTGATGCACACCAGCTTCTTGCCGTCGTACTCGCGCAGCTGCGTCACGGCGTACTCGTCGATGGGGTCGGTCATGAGCAGGACCTCGAAGCCCTTCTTCTTGAGCACCTCGAGGAAGGGGGAGTTCTCGATGGCGGCGCGGGACTCGCCGGTGATGTAGTAGATGTTCTTCTGGATCTCGGGCATGCGGGTCACGTAGTCCTTGAGTGAGGTCATCTCCTCGCCGGACTTGGTGGAGTGGAAGCGAAGCAACTCAGCGAGCTTGGCGCGGTTGTTGCTGTCCTCGTGGATGCCGAGCTTAATGTTCTTGCCGAACGCCTCGTAGAACTTGTTGAAGTTCTCCTTGTCCTCGGCGATCTCCGCGAACATCTCGAGACACTTCTTGACGAGGTTCTTGCGGATGACCTTGAGGATCTTGTTCTGCTGCAGCATCTCACGGGAAATGTTAAGCGGCAGGTCCTCGCTGTCGACCACACCCTTGACGAAGTTGAGCCACTCGGGAATGAGGTCCTCGCAGTCGTCCATGATGAACACGCGGCGCACGTACAACTTGATGTTGTTGCGCTTCTTGCGGGTCTCGAACAGGTCGAAGGGTGCGCGGCGGGGCACGAAGAGGATGGCGCGGAACTCAAGCTGACCCTCGACGGAGAAGTGCTTTACGGACAGGTGGTCCTCCCAGTCGTTGGTGAGGGCCTTGTAGAAGGCGGCGTACTCCTCGGAGGTGATGTCTTCGGGGTTGCGGGTCCAGAGGGGCTTGGTCTTGTTGAGCTCCTCAGTCTCGGTCTTCTTCTCCTTAATCTTCTTGGTCTTCTTCTCCTTCTTTTCCTCCTCGTCCTCGGCATCCTCTACCTTGGGCTTCTTGTCCTCCTCGCCCTCCTCCTCCTTCTTCTCCTCCTCAACTGCCTCCTCGTCCTCGACCTCCTTCTCGACCTCACGCTCGACAAGAAGCTGGATGGGGTAGGAGATGAATTCGGAGTGCTTCTTCACGATCTCCTTGATGCGCTTCTCCTCGAGGTACTCGGTCTGGTCCTCCTTGAGGAACAGACGCACCTCGGTACCGCGACCAAGGGTAGGGTTCGGGTCACGGGTCACAGTGAAGTGGCCACCGGCGGCGGACTCCCAGATGTACTGCTCATCATCGTTGTGCTTGGTGACCACCTGCACCTTGTCGGCGACGAGATATGCCGAGTAGAAACCAACACCAAACTGACCAATCATCGAGATGTCAGCGCCGGATGAGAGAGCCTCCATGAAGGCCTTGGTGCCGGATTTGGCGATTGTGCCGAGGTTGTTAACAAGGTCGGCCTTAGTCATACCAATACCTGTGTCACGGATGGTCAAGACCTTGTTTTCTTTGTCGGGGATAATGCGGATGTAGAGATCCTTTCCGGAATCGAGTTTGGAGGGATCCGTGAGGGATTCGTAGCGGATTTTATCGAGAGCATCAGACGCGTTACTGATAAGCTCACGAAGGAAAATCTCCTTTTGAGCGTATACAGCGTTGATGATAAGAGACATAAGCTGGCTGACCTCAGCCTGGAAAGCAAACGTTTCGATATCGCTCATTGTTTTTGATTTTTCTACGAGAAGAAAAAAGAGGATAGATTCAGATTAGCTCTCTGCACGCAATCATGGGGAAAGGACCCTTGATCAAGGCTGGCGAAGCAGCTCCGCAATCAATCAAGGAAATGCACTCCACCTTTTTTAAAAAACCGTTAAATTAAAAAAGAAAAAGAAAATGCAGATGGTTTATTCGTTAAAAAAAGTGGAGATATGAGGAGTTGACGTGACAAGCGTCGGGATGAGCCAAAGAAGAAGAAGAAGAGTAGGAAGAAGAGGGCAGCATTTGAGAGTATGGATTTATACAAATAAAAATTTTTTCACGCTCCGACCACGAATTTCTAAGAGCTTCCATCAACTCTGCTCGAGTGCTTTATTTTTTCCTTGCACCGCCATGGAATTTAAGCTTTGGACTTTGTGATTTCCCTCTCTCCCCTCCCCCACTTCAAACAGTATAGACCCACCTAATATAAGATACTTGAGACGAAAAAGATGCATAGATTAATCTCCATAGATTTTTTTATTATCTTTTCTTGAAGAAATAGAACAACGTTGTTGCCAGCACGCTAAAAAGTATAGTAGTAAAATAAAAGAAAAAGAAAAAGGCATCTCGTATTCTCACACCAATTATAAAAAAAAAGAAGAGAAAAAAAATTTCTACTCAAAAAAAAAAATATAAAAACAAAAACAAAAGAAAACTTAACGGTAAATATAAAGATAAGAGATTTGAGGGGAAAAGAAAAAAAAGTTGGCAAAGGTTTTAATAGAAGGGGGAGCAAAAAGAGAGAAAAATTTGGGGAAAGGAAGGGGGACGGGGAAGAAAAAAAAAATAAAACTTGCGATCTACAGAACCAAACACTTGGCCTTCTTCTTGGTCACAGGCGGCTCTAGAGCAGCCACAATAGCCTCATCGAACACGTTCTTCAGCCCCTTTTGCGTAAGTGCGGAGCACTCAACATATTTGACCGCACCAAGCTCGCGTGCCAAACGCTCGCCTTGCTCGTATGAGATCGGGCGCTGTTTTTGCCGAGCAAGCTTCTCCAACACTGAGGGGTCGTCGCGCAAATCGACTTGTGTGCCCACAATTAAGCACGGCACACCTGGACAATGGTGATGAACTTCTGGGAACCATTTTTCCTTGACATTCTCGAAGCTGGCGGGCGAAGTCACCGAGAAGCACACGAGGAAAACGTCGGTTTGAGGGTAAGAAAGGGGGCGGAGCCGATCATAATCCTCTTGACCTATATAATGGGCACCGATTAAAATGGCGGCTCTTCATTAAGGGAATGGGGCACTAGAATAACCTACCGGCCGTATCGAAAAGGCCCAGTGTATAGGCATCCTGGCCAACCATTACTGTAACCGCATAATTGTCAAAGACCTACGCCCATTCCACCAAGGGCAAAAGAGCGAATAAAAGATTAGCACACCAGCCACACAATAAAGCATATGGCAAAGCTAGCTTACTGTTGGCACATATTCAGATGGGAATTTGTTCGTTGTGTACGAAATCAGAAGGCAAGTCTAACAGAGCAGGGGGGAGTGGTTAGAATTGGGCCATTCGCTTAGAATAGGGTATTATTTTACCTTCCCCACAGCACCATCTCCCACCACGACGCACTTGATTGTCTGCATACTGTCTCAGCCGGCTTCACAAAAAAAGAATGAGAGAACACGCGACAAAGCAATAGAATGGGAAACAAAATGTTAATCAAAGAATCGAATCTAAGTGAGGTTAAATAGAGGAGAAGGTAAATTCAATCAACATTTTATCTGCCGATATAAATGGTGGGCTATGGAATCCCATCTACGCTCATCTATTCTCATCTAAGTAGTAATCAAGAAAAATAGCTCACCCCTAGGATAATCCAAGAGAAAGAAAAAAACTTGCGACAACGGATAGGTAATAAGAACTACTCTTCTTATCAGGCCTATGACACGATGCAGGAAAATCAAAGCACACAGAAATCTGAGGAAGATGAAGAAGAAGTCAAGTGGAGATGGGCAAAATCAGAAGAAGAGGAGAGCAAAGTGGATTTGCAAAAAAGAGATCCAAAAAAAAGCCTAACTTGCTCGAATACAAAACGCACTCAACGTCACCAGTGTGACTGGACCTTTATCACAAAATTTGAATTTTCGGATTTTATTATCATTGGGATGAAGGCCCCCTACACCAAATTCAAGGCAAAAGTCTCATGAAATTATATTTTAGTAAATACAAGCGGCAATCAGCGAGCACTTGAAGTAAAATTAGGTATCCTGTCCTTTCCTCCCCCTTTACACTTTTTCTTTCTTTTTTTTCATGGCTTTGCGACTGTGACCATATTTAAAGCTTCGCCTCGCTCACTACTCCGCTCGAGTTTACCTCCCGACACACCTCTGCCATATTGCGAAGTGCGTTTCGGACGGCCTCTTTGAACCGCGCAGTGCTCGTCTCTTTGCACGAGAATTTGGACTCGAGTCCAAATTTGATCACCTTACTTCCTGACATATAATTAGTCCCATATCCGTCGGGCACCACGGCTCCGAACCCGGTTCCTTGAAACATGTCGCCAGCAAAGAGGCCGGAGGTCGAGAGTCGGAATCGACACGACAACGCCAGCGCTGGATCCTTGAATAGGGCCACCTCGCCGTCTAGGCTAGGACGATGCACCAGCCGTAACCCAAGAATATGGCGATCACAACCCTTCCCAGACATGGCGAGCTTCATATAGTTCAAATGGGCTTTGACTGCCTCCTGGAGGAGGCGATACTTCTCCTTAGCATCAATAGAGCCATTCACCATGGCTTCGCAAAAGACTCGGCTCTCTACGCTGAGGGAACGTAGTGTTTCCGTGCGACCATGCAGGAACTGGCGAGTAGAGGCGGTCTCGTATGTGGCGGTGAATGTACCATGCAGACTGTAAAATGCAAGTTGAAGAGCCATCTGAACGTAGGCATCCGGCGAGAGTTTTGCTATATAAGAAGGCGACGCCAAGAGGATAGGTAAGTAAGATGCGGGCTTTGGAGTGGGGGAGAGGCAATGGAGGGCAGTTACTTACCAACTTTCTTTATAAAATCGGTGCCGTAATCATCGAAGGTGAGGATGTCGGTGTCGCTATCCTCGATCAATGCGTCGGCGCGCTTCTGTGCTTCTGCTAGCCGACGCCTTGTTTCCTCATTGGTGATGAACTCAAGGTGGTGTGCAGGGGGCAGCTGGACTGAAGGCGGGAGAGGATCGGTCGGAGTCTTTCCAACTCTCCTCATCGCGTAGTCCATGATCAACGCGGGAATCAACGCGTCGCAGGGCGAGTGTTCTCCGTTGCACCCCATTTTCCCTTCTCTATCGGCTACTATGGTGATGGCTTTGTCGAACCACCGGTTTTGTCCTCGGCGTCCGCAGAATACATTTTTGACCACCTGTGGTCGACTCTCTCCAACGGCATAGTCATCCAACGCTACAGCAAACAAGGCTAACTCGATCTGATTCAGCGTGTCACGGTTCTTGTCGGGGGCGATTTCCAGCAAATGCTCGCGGTTCTTCGTCCATTCGTCTCGATGATCACTTGTAAACAAAGGAACAGGAACGCACTCCCCTCTCTGCTCAGCATCCCGGACTGCTGCCCACATCTGCTTCTCCACCTCGCCATCTGAAAGGGGCCGGCCATTTTCATCGTAAACGTTTACGCGATAAATACGATTATGCACAAGAACAATGATATGCCGAGCCGGGTGAGGGTGGGGAGCATGCACGAGTGTGTCGCAGTCATGCTGTGGAATGCGGGTAAAACCGAACACTTGTGTGTACTGGTGCATACAAATGGGAGCACCATCGCGAAGCCTTTCAGCGGGGAGGGTTTGACTAAGTTAGAAAAACCATCGACGAAAAAGTTAATTTAACCTAGTACTCAGCAGATTCTAAGCTGGAGTTTCTCAGCTACTGAACCTACCTATCTATCATCTCCTTGAAATCTATCATCCTCATCACACATCGGGCAGCCCTTCTAATTTGGTAGGGAGTGAAACCTGAGTTTCCCTCCAATCTTCTACTTCCCTCTTCATCGTTGAAAATGATAAACCAATTGGAATTCACAAGCAAAGCATCCCTCCATTCAAAATAAGCCTTGCGAATCCAAAATGCATCATCCAGCCAGTTATAAGGGCTAGAGCGATCGATATCAATCAGGCGCTGCTGTAAACGATTGCCAATTCCTGAGGGAGAGAGGAATTCGCGGACATTTTGTTCGGAGCGCGCGTACTCTTCTGGGGTTAGGAGCGGACGCAATGAGCGCAGGTAGAGAGAGAGAGAGGATTGCAGGGCGGGGATCGGAAGACGAGGAAGTCTGGATTGAAGGGCGAAGGTTGGAATTGGATCCTTCTTCTGTTGCTGCTGGCTCATTTTTGTTTTCGAAGAAATCCGATACACTACGAGTAATGGAGAGTGGTAAAACTTCCTAGCGCCTAGGTGTCTTAAAAATTCATATGACAATTAGTTTTGTATTTTATACCCTCACATGGAAAATCGGCTTTGCGTAACCCAATTAACGCACGAGATTGCTATGGCTCTACCTCCATATCATAAAGCGAGAATAATATAAAGGACTGCTAAGGTCTTCAAGATATTGAATTGGATGGTGCTGGTTGTTTTGTTTAGAAGCTGGTAAAACTCTGCGGGTGTTGCTTTTTTTTCCCTGCTTTCAATGGCTCATATTCTAGCTTAGCTCGCAAGAGATCCTGCCAATATCCGATAGGCTCCGAGACTACCACTTGCCATGGAGAATACATTGCGCCTTTCTCCCTCGACCAACGGGTGAGCTAGAGGAACTGAAGCCGCGAGTGCACTGAGCGCGAGAAACATACGGCCATTATCCGGGCTAACCTCATGTTGGATGAGAGAAAAGTCGGGTCATGCGCAGCAATGCTTTACAAACCCGTCCGCGGTATATGCACAAGCCTCGAGAGAGCGGGAAAATGGGGAAATGGGTGGCCCGGAGTAATCTAGCCATTTTAAACCGAACTCCCGGTGTGCTTAAATGGATTGACGTATTTGAAGAATGTCGTCTTTGTTTGCCAGAAACAAATGGATGCAGCGCAGAGGAGAAATATGTGGAGCAAGTACGCACTGGCTTTGACTCGTCCTAATCAGGAACAATTAAATTGAAATATTTGGGAAGGCCTAACATTCGTTCGTACTGCCCTTTCGATCGAGCCTCCTCTTTAGCTTGCTATACTAAACTCCTCACGCTTCTTGAACATTCTTTCCACTTCAAATCACGAATCTATGACTTGTCGCATTGGACCTATTCTTCTCCTATCTCTTTTCCTTCTAGTTTCTTTGGTTCATTCCCAAGTCATCTCTTTGAATCCTGATCTCAACATACAGCGTCAACTTGACGAGGGGAGATTCAAGCTCGTCGGTGGACAGGGCAATCCATTGAACCCGAAGCTAGGACCGGGCCTGTCCGGGACCAAGATTGATGGAACAGAACTGGACAACACCGTAGATGATCACACTATTGAGCCGGATCTACTTGAATGAATTCATTCCCGGATATTGTTGGTTTTAGTTATTTTTTTATTAATTTATAGATGCCTCTTTGAGATCGTGTTTGACCATGTCATCATTTTAGCCTTTTTTTCTAAGCCCAGACGGCTGGGATCAATAGCAACCAGTAGCAGGGGGCAATAAGATAAAATAAAATATCAAGAATTATACAATTTCTTTTAAAGGACAAAGAGTAAAAAATAATAATACTGCATGCAAATTTCCAATATATATAGAAGTAAAGGATGGGAAATAAAAATATCTATGTGTTTCAGCAAGCAAATTTCGTCTATCTCCTTTTTTTCATTTCTTATACAACCGCATCAAACAAGTAGCTGATGCTCTCTCCATTATGGGTCCGCCTGATGGCCTCCGCTAGAACCCCCGACACATCAATCACCGTCAACTTGGAGGAGCGAGCACGCTTTTCGGCAGGAATCGGAAAAGTATTGGTAACTACAACCTAAGCATTCAATCAAGATCCATTGTAGCCTAGGCAGGTATCTTGGACTCAGAATCACGTTTACTTACCTGATGCACATTTTGACAAGCTTCAATTGCGTCCACCGAATTTCCGCTGAGCAGCGCGTGGGTGGCGATGATATATACTTTTTTCGCCTTGCACTTGGTCACCAGATGATCCGCAGCATTCAAAAACGAGTGGCATTCATCTATCATATCATCCTTAACGAGAAGTAGAAAGTTATTATCTTGCTTGACCCTGGCAAGAAATTTCCACAAAGGAAACGGTCCAGATAAGTTACCACAATAAATGCGATCTTTCCGTTGGCATCCCCAACCAGGGTGATGCTAGTCTGTTCGCCGTTCTCGTTGCACACCACACTCACATCGGCAGACACGCTCTCATCCTCCATCAGTTCCTCGCCATCCATCTCCGTCATTCTTGCAACGCTCTGCGTTCTCTTCATTCCGTTAGTACCTGGCCGCGTTCGCTCCTTATGGATCAATGCAAAATCGATTTTGAGGCGATCTGCAAGCGATGTAACCCGCTTTGCACCGCCTGGGTTCTTCGAAACCACAACACCCTGTTCGTAACCGGGAACATTCTGCTGTATCCATCTCGCGATATTCGGTTCGGCGAAGAGGTTGTCGACGGGTTTGTTGAAGAATCCCTGCATTTGAGAGGCATGCAGGTCCATCGTCTTTTATATAAAAATTATTAGAGATCAATACTTGTTTCTTGCTTAAAAAAAATGCAAACGAATAGATCACTCACTATAACATGATCCACTCCCGCCACAGACAGAACGTTAGCCACCACTATTTCAACACAATGTTTAAATTTCTCAGTAGACACTACGCAAAAATTAACATCCTGGATTACGTTTTGCAGTGATAGAGCTTCGATAGGCCTTCTTTTTCGACTGCTTGGAATAAGGGAAGTAAGGTACGACGGCCGTGATGCGCCGAGCGCTAGCACCCTTACATGCCGACACCATAATGAATAGCTCCATCAGGTGATCGTTGACAGAAAATCCACCCGATTGAACAATGAACACATCCTCGTTCCTAACAGAACACCCTAAGAGAAGCAGAGGAGAAAAATTATATTGGGATGTCGTGCAGAGAAAGGATTAGTGAGAGGCACTAAGAAGAAGTTGATTTCGTACCGATCTCGACACTCGTCTCCTTATTGCTGAACTTGGTGAGTTTAACAGGGGCCAAAGTCGTCCCGAGCCGCTCGGCTATAAGGGCCCCAAGTTCAGGGTGAGAGGAACCGGCAAATATTTTGGTGTTTCGCATTAGGGAAGAGGTATATCAGATACGAAATGTAAAAAAAAAAAGAGCGGGGAGGGGATTTTGACGGAACGATCGTCCTCACACTTCTCTTTCACTAAAACCTACGACATTTTTATTTTGTATTGCGGTCCTAGTTTTGAGGCGCAGAATTCATTGAGAAATATGCAATGGAGAAACGGATGTGAAAAAGGGCCGCAGTATATAGCAGAAAAAGAGCATGACGGCCGTTGCATCATAGAGCCAATCCCAGGAGCTCTAGTTTTCACGCAAAACAAACATAAGCCTAACGGCTAACCAGCATAGCCTGGAGTTCGTCACCTCTCTGCCTCCATGTTCCTACCTATTTCTTCTTCTCGGGAAGGTTTATTCCGAG
The DNA here is from genome assembly GCF_041956535.1 of Calcarisporiella thermophila. NCBI lineage: Eukaryota > Fungi > Calcarisporiellomycota > Calcarisporiellomycetes > Calcarisporiellales > Calcarisporiellaceae > Calcarisporiella > Calcarisporiella thermophila. The sequence continues at coordinate 842,772 of NW_027192198.1, forward strand.
TTAGCTAAAAACTAGAGATACGTATGGTACTAATTCTAAGAAAGCTGTGCACAAAAATATATAGTACGTGGACATAGATGATGGTCCAAATAAGCTGAGAAAAAAGTGAAAAAAGAAAATGTCGGCTTCAGTGACAACATACAAGCAATTTGGCCATTTTTTATTTGAATTGTATCCTTTCTATTTGTGGAACCTACTTTTTTATAAAGAGGACTTCACTAAGATATGAAAGCAATGGAGAGGAAAGGGGCGTCTTGGACTTGAAGGAAACCTATGGGTTGCATTCCTCACTGCTGGGGCTGAAAAGTGCCGTATTATACCCTTCCATTGAAGCCCGATCATGCTGGTCTATAGCTGGCCATACCTAACTATTGCTAACATCTGGTTTTTGGGCGTGGATGGCTTTTATTTCAACAACGTTTTTGCCAAGGAATTTTGACGCCACCGACTCGGAGGAAGCACATACCGCTAGTGTAGCCGATGAAAACTTGAGAATGGGCTTCGGTTGCTTTCAAATAAAACAACTGGAAGAGATGAAA
>NW_027192198.1:844454-847974 GCF_041956535.1 Calcarisporiella thermophila
TGGATAATAATATTTTTTAGGAGATCCTTGAGCAGAAAAGAGATTAGTGATTTCTCTCTAACCCAAAGCTGATTTCTTCATTCTGGCCAGGTAAAAACTAGTATGGCTAGATTTGATGATGACAATTCTGGTGGATCACCAGGGGCGCAGAAAGTAAGCCTAGCCGACACCCTTGACTATGGAACTAACCCAACTATAAGGTTGAGAGGGCATAATAGAATTCACGAATCAGATTTAAATGGGCCACAAACAATCTCATCGTGGAGAAAATGAATTTGGTGTATTCTTAAAGCAAGAGATTTTCCTGACCATTACTTTCTTAAAAGGAATTGGCGTATGCAAAAAAAGAAACACTGAGTTGGATATTCGTGTGTTTAATAATTTCTAAGTTCCTCGAGAATTGTATCTATCAAAAAAGGCACGATTATGGCATTCGAAAAAAGTAATATAGACAAACTAAGCAGGTTTCATCGACCTATTTTGACATCACCTAACCGTATAGAACCAACTTTTTCCTTTAAAAATACCACCGGAACAGCCTCACCCTCGGGCAGAAAATTGGGGCAAAAGACTTTACTACTCTCTTTCCAGAAAATATTAAATAGACACAGCACTTCAATGAATATCGTTCATTTTGAGGGAACACCACAATCTACTCCCGCAAAATTGCCCAAGATGGCCACTTTTTATCCTATACACAACAAAAAGAACAGGAAACAGCGGTCATGTAAACTCTTCCCTTGTGACTACGACGACTGCACTCGCGTCTTCACCCGTAGCGAGCATCTTGAGCGTCACCTCCGGTAAGCAAGCCTCTCTCTTCCATCCGTACTAACCACAGATCCCCTCTCATCGAGTTTTCTCGGCCAAAAAGGAAGCACACCGGAGAAAAGCCATACAGCTGCATCGTGCCAAACTGTCCACGCACCTTCAGCCGGTTCGACAATATGCTGCAGCACACGACCACGCATCACCGCAATCGAAAGCAATCCATTTCGGCTCCCACCCCCTTAATGTAAATAAAATTTCACCTTTGATTCCCCTCTGCTTCATCCCTCTTCCTTTGCATCCCTCACCCATTTCATATTCTCCTATTACAGTTGTTTAACTCCATTCACATAGAATCAACTCATCTCCCTCCGCCATTACCGAACGACGAGCTCAGCCTTCCCTCCGCGTAAGCCCCTCCTTGCATGTTTCACAACTTCTCTCTCTGCCTCCTACTGAACGGCATCTTCCCACACCCGTGGTGTCTAATTATCACTAATGGGTCTTTGTCAAAAAATCTCGTATGTATCGCGAATTTCTTGTATTGTATATCAAAATTTTGTGGGATATGTCATTCCGTTTTTACACCACATTGCCAAATCCTAATATACCAATAGGGGCAATAATGGCACCATGTTTTGAAAAATTTATATTATTTGCATATATCTCTTGATGAAATGAAGCAATGTACAAGCGCCTCGGTCGTAAAAAAATTGTGATTTTGTTCCTGATGTTGATTCATTCGCTACCCTGGTTAACTATGCTTTTAGTAAAACTCTAGGGTATTTACAATTTGCTTTCGGTATTGTATGGGAATTTCATATCTTCCATAAATTTGTTTGTATCCCAAAGAGCTCCAAATATTTTTATATACGACTCGACATTTTGGCTAGACAATTTAAAAAACATCCGTGCTTCTTTTCTTTTTGGTATTACCATGTAGCCATGAGGCCTACTCCCAGACTCTTGAATCCCTGCGGCCACCCCACGTAATATATTAAATTCAACAAAGGATAAAAGGTTGAGGAGTGTATGGATGGGGTTATAATGTATTCGCTTGTCTTTCTCAATGGTAATCTTTCTTCTGGGTAGGGTGCGGTTGTAGTACCTATATCTGTTGCCATCCTCTTTATTTTAACGTTTCGTTCATGTATTTAATCTAGTATATTAAATGGGTGGGCTAAATATATATCAGCTGTCCATCTTTGTCTCTCTTGGACATTAACAATTAAGAAGGTAGACAAGATACATGAAAACATCAAGTCTTTTTATGATCACTATGTTGAGTAAATGTCTACCGCAAATCATTTAAATGAATTTTGATTGTCTAAGATCAAATTGGATTTGCTAGGGAATGTTGTGGAGAGAGTACGGAGCTCTTTCCTGCGCACGGAATAATTTTTCATTATCTGTTCCATGTCGTTGATTCAATTAAAGAGTCTGGACCACCCTGGTCATATTGGCAATTTCCAATGGAGAGATATTGTGGTATGCTTATCCCTTATGTGAAGTAAGGGTTCGATTTTGACGACAACTATATTTATACTGCTAATTAAGCTTGCTCCCTTATATTTGCACTAAGGTCGAAGTCTCGCCTATACACAAAAAAAAAATTATGGATACTTCAAGAGAGAAGATATTGCACTCATATATCGTCGCATAATACTCCTTTAGTCGATGGAATTCAGAGCTGTTTAATTCATAAAATACTTTTGGCCAATATAGCTCTTCTTGGTAATGATCTAGCCAAAAAATCTTTTCCGCTGTCCAGAACGCTGGTAGCTTTTCCACTGCAGGGTTAATAACACTAACTGAGGGAACAAATGACAAATGATATAGTTTTTCTCAGATAAATTATCGAGAAAAGATTTTTTGGCTAGATCATTAGCATGACCTAGGTTTCCTGTCATTTCACGCACTTCGCTTCGAATAAACTCTCTTAAATCTGCAGGAGATACTCTGAGATTCTCATTAATATTATTATCTATAGAAATAGATAAGCGAAAATATTAATCTTCAAATGTTGTTGAAGTTAATTGAAGTTGATATGCCACCTTCATCTGACACGCTGGAAACTTCTTCCTGGATATCGCTTTCTACAGTGCTTAGTTCAACATTCGAGTCTTGATCCTCCGCCTCGTCAGTAGCTCTGCTTGGTTGTGTAGCAATACCTTTTGCTTTTACTGATTGGTATGCACCTATGCATATTAAAATAATAAAAGTAGTTGTTAGTATTATACAATTAAATGGGAAGTAGAAAAACGCATGGAAGAGCTATATACGTCTATTATGTATTAGCTGCTTTATCAATTCGTATATAGCCCAATCGCACTGAGTAGTAGGAAAATCATCTGCCTCCTTTATAAACTAAATCGAAATTACTAAAAAATGAAATCTTGACGCTAACAGTGGTCATATTGCGATGTACCTTTCGTACCACTCTTTTAGTAATGTACTGATCTTGACCGTTATAGGGTTTATTAAAATCCATACCTAACTCTTTCATGATACTCCGTAACACACCCTATAATATCACAGTTTAAGATTTAGTTCTATTCCTTATTAAACATAATGCTCTACAATTATTTACACGATACATTCTGGCATCAGTCGGATCAATATTCAAGTATGCCGCAACATTAATATAGCTTTTATTTCCAAAAAGCTTTGTTTTCTAATGCCACGTTCGCCATTCGCTACCTTCTAACATGGTTCAATTATTGCTTTGTTAATATATCTAGTAAAAAGATTT
>NW_027192198.1:849933-853650 GCF_041956535.1 Calcarisporiella thermophila
ACCGCCGAAAATGTAAAGGGGTATCAACAACACTTATGTTTGTTATGATATAGGAATTAACAGACGTACAATACTTTTGGAGCTTCGCACTACTTCTATTCCTTGGTCATTTCCAATAGACATCATGCACTTGTTTTTTGAAAATATTGGTCAGTTATTTTTATAATTTTAACTTATTGAATTTTTGTGTCATCTTTATTGATTGTATTCTCTACTTTAGCTCCCCTCATGTATGCACACTGGGCTGGCGATTTCCCATCCACTTGGTCGGTTGATATTAATACCGTTCACGTCCTTCCTACTTCTACATGGGAGCAAATTGGAGCTGCAACGACGGAATGTCAAAGAAATATTCCCTCTGATTTTGGAAGGCCACCCCGCGATATCTACAAAATTAACAATAGGTTTAAAGCAGAGGAGTGGAAGAATTGGATTACCTTGTATTCGCTTATTTTTCTTAAAGAGCATATGCCTCCGAGGTAACGATCGCCTGTCTAAAGATTTCAACCCAGCATTTAACATTCAATGTCATGTTTTCTAAATGAAGAATGTTAAAAGATTGGCTTAAGTTCGTTTCGGCTGTTCGCCTCTGTCTTGCTTGGTCATTGACTAGTACGAACATCCAAACGGTATGGGAGAATCTATACTCGTTCTATCTACATTATGCAGAGTAATAGTTGGCCATATATTGAAGATAACATACTGATTAACAAAGCTAACGCATTTTTGTTGGTGTATTTAGAGAATATTCTGGGCAGAGTTTCGAATACTTGTCGGCACATCGAATTTCCTTACACTATATACTCCATGTCGCCGACTCGATTCTACAACATGGCCCTCCATGGGCCTATTGGCAATTTCCAATGGAGAGGTATTGCGGTATGATTGGGCAGTATGTCAGGTACTAGTATCATCAGCTACTATCTCACTTCTCTTTGAATATGTACTATATTTTGTGATAAATTTTACTTACTTCTATTCCTCATCATTTTAAACTAGATCAAGAGTTCATCCTTACACTTCTCTCGCAAATCAATTAAAGATTCGAGGGCAATTAAATCATATCCGGTATTTACCCTCATTCGCATCTCGCAGCTTTACCGCTAAAAAACCTTGCGCAACTTGGGTGAAGAAAAATATATTAGCATTAAAGGACCGTCCAGAAGAGCTGTATTGGCCGAGGAAGCAGTATGAATTAAATAAACTTGAATATCGTCGTCTCAAGCAGCACTATGCATATATTTTGGATGGCATCGCCAACATCTCTGAACTACAGGTAATCCAATATTTAACTGGACAATAAAAAGTAATACAGTATAGTGTAATATCATATTATGTGGGTACAGGATGTCTCTAGAACTGGTTTTCGATACGGCTGTCTCCGAACTCTGGATGGCCATATACTTAGTTCGATCAAATGTAGAAGATATTGCAATGATTTCAGGCGCATTGGCTATACAGTTGCGGTAGGTTTATCGCCCTTTGAAAAAAAAAAAATAGAATAATAGTAGATCCTTTTTGTAAATATATATTATAGGCAATAATGGCAATAATCATAATATGCCAGAAGTTTTCGAGAAGAAAGAGATATATGCTGAAGTGGAGGTAATTGAATCATTCTGCCCATAATTAATCAGTATTTTGATTTATATAAATTTCGGAAACCTTTAGTTCTACTTTCATCATTCGTTTCGAGGCAATGATTATATGTTGGCATACGTTCACTGGGCGGGTGAGATTGAAAAAGATGAATATGATTTAAGGAGCTTCAGCACGCGTAGATTAAAACAGTTTATTGACGTATCCGTACTGGATCGCTGCGTCGGTTGGATTAAAAGGGGACGGAACATATATGTGGTGGATAAGGAGCACTTCACTAGCCTTCCTTCCTAGGGAAATTCAGGTCAGCATGAGACAAGTAAACCCTACTTTGAACGACAATAATTACATATAATATATAGTTATCTTTCTTTTTTGTGAAGCTTATCGATCTTTCTATTAGTCCTTTCATTTATAAGACGATATTATAGTGTTGTCTTCTCCTAACAATTAGTAAAAAAATTACAAAGGTAATAATAATTTTAGAACGTAATATTGATTTCAGCCGTGGAGCTGGGCCAAGTCAAACTGAACGATAATTTTTTAGGGCCAGATTTACTTAGCCTAATTCTCTACTTCGAAATTGAATTATCTCAAACACCAATATCATGGCGTTAATTACTCGCAACTAGAGGTTTACAGCCAGTTATTTAATATCACGTGAAAAACCACTATCCAATTTTACAAATTTATCAGTCTTACATCCCTGATTTGATCAAATTTCACTATGATTTATCGAGGTAAATCATTGTTTTATTTATGCTTTCTAACAAATTTCGTTATGATATTTTTTTGTAGGGCGAGTTAGGACGTTCCAAGAACTGGTTACCAATATGCGCGACTACGAACTAAAGATCGCCATTATATTAGCTCTAGGCGATTTCGTAATAAATCCGAGGACTACTGAAGGAACATTTACATAGTGGCGGTTTGTATATTCAGCAACAAAAGTGTGGGGCATAGATGGACCTTTCAATTAACTTGGTACTGTAACATGTAGGCTGTTGTTAAAGTGGACAGTTATGCAAGATTCCACAATCGGCCAGAAGTAGTGGTAAAGGATTGCTATGCTGAAGTGGAGGTAAGTTCAAATCTGTTCATCTTGTTCAATTGCTCAAATGTACAAGATGAATAGCTTCGTCTTATTACAATATTTTAAATTATGACTCACATAAAATCATTGGCCTTATAGTTTTATTTCCATAATAAATTTCGGGACCAAGATTTTATGTTGGCGTTCGTGCGCCGGGCGAGACTGGGACAAAGATGAATATGGTCTGAGGGGTTTCGATACACTTAGCTCGATTGGATTTATCGGCGTAGAAGCACTGTATAGGTGTGTAGGGTGGATAAAAAAAGAGCAACGAGTATTCATCGTGGATAAAGAGAAATTTAACATATTACCCTCAACAGACTGAACTTAGGAATATATAACTCGCGTCTAGTGAAAACGTATTACTCTAACTTTAGCTCTGTAAATTACGGGATTTGAAAAGAAATTATTGAAATAATTGAATGTATCATCTCTCTAGCTAATCTTTTGAATTGTATATTTATGTGTTAAGTCGTAGTTTTTTTTTCTGAGACTCGTAAATTATTTTTTTATTAGGAAACTGCTTGGAATTAAGGCCAAAAATGCTCTGTTGTCTAAGTCAAATCTTTGAGTCTTGGTTATTTTTTGGGTCATTCGACCAAAGTCCATGTTGCATATACCAGTTTCGGTCCCGATCATATAGAATTTAATGATTTCCAAAAAGCTCCCAAACAGCTTTATCCAATTTTCCTAATGAGGGCTTATTGTAGGGGAAAGCAATGGAGAGGAAAGGGGCGCCTTGGACTTGAAGGAAACTTATGGGTTGCATTCCTCACCGCTGGGGCTGAAAAGTGCCGTATTATACCCTTCCATTGAAGCCCGATCATGCTGGTCTATAGCTGGCCATTACCTAACTATTGCTAACATCTGGTTTTTGGGCGTGGATGGCTTTTATTTCAACAACGTTTTTGCCAAGGAATTTTGACGCCACCGACTCGGAGGAAGCACATACCGCTAGTGTAGCCGATGAAAACTTGAGAATGGGCTTCGGTTGCTTTCAAATAAAACAACTGGAAGAGATAAAA